>NC_079158.1:43538263-43838263 GCF_947563725.1 Argiope bruennichi | reverse complement strand
TATAATTAATTAATTATTATAAATTATAATTATAACTAAATTATAACTAATTATAATAATTATTTAATTATAATAAAATATAACATTTATTTCAAAAGAAATATAATAATAAATTAATTATAACAATATTTAACAATGAATTAATATTTAAGTATACTAGATAGGATTTAGGAAATACATTTTTAACTGTTCTATAAAATCTTTTTTTTGTTCATCATCAAGTATTAAACGTTTACTTAATTTTTAATTTACCCATTATAAATTTACATGTCAAATCTTGTTAAATCTCTTGATTTTTAAGTCCCAGTTATCTTGCCTATATTATAAATGTATCTATACAAGAATAATATAGCATAAAATAGTTCATATTATGTTTAAAAGCGATAAAAGACATCATTATATTTTTGCATTTAAGGCATGCTATATCTATTGATTCTAATTTACAATAAAGAGTATGGTTTTATATTTACATTTAAGATATATTAGGCCTATTGAGTCTAATTACTAACGAAAAATACATTCTAAAATCTAAAATATCTATTGATTATGTTTACCAATGTATTTATTTCACATATCATCCAAAAATGTTTTGATTTGTAAAACAAATAGATGTGCTCCTTAGTCAAAGAGGAAACTACCGATTACATATAAATCATAGGTAATTTTATCTGATATATCCATTTCAACAACATTTAAATCAAATACTGAATCCTGATGAATTAACCTTTAAAATTACCCAGGAATTAAAATTTTTATCATACCACTCTTCTCATACACTCAGGAAACAACAAGTACTTCCAGAAATTCTCCGAAGTCAAAATTATCGATATTACTCGTTTTCAATCGATTCATTTCCTTTCGCTCTTCATCGTATATTTAGCATCTTCATTAAGTCCATATCAAGTTCATCTGCACCGAGTCCCGTCGGGGGCAATTCTCATTAAAAGTGTGATATCCGAATGGATCGAAATCCAACAAAAGCTTTTAAATGCTTTCATCTTGTAAGAGAAAAAGTAATAAAACTTGCTCTCCGTCTTAAATCAATTCGTAGTTAGTAATTTCATTTAAATGGCGGGAAATTCCCAGACGAAAAGAACGAGAGTTCGATAATCAATGATTTGGAGGCCTTAATTCATGGATAATTGCTTCTGCTTAATCATGTAGTCCCCGTAAGTTATGACCTTTAGAAGGGCATGGTAAATCATTTTCTCCTCAAGGCATATTGTTTAATTTTCTAACTTAGTAAAAATTCATTACTTCAGTACAGTTTGTATTTAAGAAATAATTCCATATGTTTAGTATGTTAATGTATTTTTTTACTTATTTTCAAATCATATGCTTATAATTTCTGAAATAGCAAAAATATTTACTGTATAGAACTCATACAATATAATTATCCATAGAATTGCATAGAATATAATTATTCATAGAATTGCATAGAATATAATTATTCATAGAACTGCATAGAATATAATAATCCATAGAATTGCATAGAATATAATTATTCATAGAACTGCATAGAATATAATTATCCATCATGCCTTTTTGTATTATTCCAAATCATATCGTAATTCGTGGGTCTTTCTACTTAATTATGTCGTCCCTGTACATTATGATCGTTAGAAAGATAGAATAAAGCATTTTCTATTTAGGGCATATTGTTTAATTTTCTAATTGTAAAATTTCATTACTTTAGTATAGTTTGTATTTAAGAAATAATTCCATATTTTTAGTATTTTAATATATTTTCCTACTTATTTTCAAATCATGTGCTTATAATTTCTGAAATAGAAAAAAACAATTCTGCATAGAATTCTTAATTATCCATAATGCCTTTTTGTATCATTCCAAATCATATCATAATTCTTGGATAATTCTATCTACTTAATCATATCGTCCCCGTAAATTATGACCTTTAGAAATACATAGTGAATCATTTTCTCTTCAGGGCATATTGTTTAATTTTCTAATTTTGTAAAATTTCATTATTTTAATATAATTTATATTAAAGAAATAATTCCGAAGGTTTAGTATTTTAATATGCTTCTTTATTATTTACTAATCATGTGTTTATAATTTGAGGAATAGCAAAATCTATTCTGCTTAACATATCTTAATTATCATTCAGGCATTTTTATATTATCTTATTATATATGTTAAAACTTTGTTATCAATTTTTCAAGTTTAAACTTCTTTAAGGGGACAGTGTATTATGAAGTAAGTAAAAATGGACAGAAACACGAAAATTTTATTTTTATTAGTCCCTCACCAAAATATATGTTTGTTTTCAACTAAAATAGATAGATATAAGATATATTGTTCAATAAAATGAATATTTCAAAGGCCTAGAGAACACAAACACAATTTGATTATTTACCTCAAAATTATATTTTAATTAGATTGAAATATCTTTGAAATGTTCCAAGTGTCTTAATTTGAGTAGAAATTAACTGGAGTATTTTTTTTGGGTTAAACATTAAAGGAAAATACAGTATGCATTTTATATTTCGAGTTTTTTTCGCTAAAAGTCAGTTTTAGTTCCGGAAATCTAAAAATTCTCTTTTACAAATGTGTTAAAAATGTCTTTACAAATGTGTTAAATATTATTATTTATCTTTAAAAGGATATGAATCTTGTAAAATGCAAAAAAAAAAAAATATTGTAAAATACGAAAAAAATGACAACTAATAGGAAATTTCAAACATTAATTTAAAATTAAAATTAGATTAAAAATATAATTAGTATTCAAGAAAGAGAGCGAAGATTTGCTTCTTCGTCCAAAAATTTTCCTCCATCTTATAGACTATGCATCCCGAAAACTTAATCTTAAAATCAAAATAGAAAAATTATAACTTCAAATACATCTCGGGGTGGTAAACAACTCTGCACAGTTTCTAATGAATATTAAAAAGGGGGTTGTGCCTAACTAACTTCTATAAACGGATCGTTTAGTTCTATACTTAACCTTCGTTCAATAAATGTAGTCGGAAGCAAGCTATCATTAAAAATTCTTGCTTTATTCTGAATACATTTACAAGGCTGAAAAATTGTTCGCTTCCATGTATTGCGTGCTTTAGGCAATTTACGCAGCTGCTAGTTTTAGATTCGCGTTTTTATTCATTCAGCTGTCCTGTATCTTTCCCGAGAACGATCGCTATTTTTAAAATTGGAAAAAGACACTCCTATCTGTGAACTGGCTGCATGTATGTGTCAAAAAGTGCACTTCGATGTTTTATTCATGAAGTTGTTGTTCGGAAATTTCATATTCTAGCTATGAATGTGTAGTTATGTGTAAGCTTTAATGGGTATTTTACTCTTTTTCCTGTTATGTTCTTCAGCTTTAAAATGGATTAGTTGTTTAAAAATACGAATCGACTTTTAGGAATTTTTTCCTTTTATGTTTTGTAGTGTATCCTTAAATATACTTAATTCTTTTTAACATTAAAAATCGTTAAGATATTTATCTAGTGTTATTATTAGAAAATACTGAAGATATTTAAAGACTGAGTGAATAAATGCTTGGTTGGTAGATTGTTAAAGAATGGGTTCTTTATTTAAAACAACATTCGAAATATCCTGTACGTAGCTATTTTGAATTTTAAAATTCAGTTCATTATATTATTGCCTTTTTTATAAAAGTGAATTTTGCATTTTTTTATATCATTACTTAAAATATGATTCTATTTCTGGATTGAAGTCAGTCTTTTCAATGATGGAAAAATCTATTCATTGTTGCCAAAGTCTAGAAGGAAAATCTGTTATCGGAAGTCTGCTTTCACCATTTGTGCGTCCAATTTTTAACTAATTGAATAATATGGTACTGAATTTTCAGAGATAAAATATTCAATAGCATTAAAGAATGTTTATCTTTTTTTTTAATTGGATTTTACCAAATGTGTTCAAATATAACTTAGCAGTTATAGAATTTATTTAAGGTAGACTTTATTGTCTATAAACTTTATAAGATCATCCAACGAACACAGAATGACAAATAACTTTCTCACAAAAATCTATCAATCAGATTCACAGTAATATATGATGAGAATTGGGACAAAAAAATTCCATTCTTTTATTGGTTAAATATTTAATTTTACAAGGATATATACAAAATGATATATATGAAATATCCTGTATTTATTGTTAATAACTCTAAAAAATATAATTAACTGTTCTATTTAAATAAAAAAAAAACCTTCTAAAAATTAGAAACGGTATACAGCAGTAAAGAATTTTTATTATATTAAAGTTTTTGTAAGTAATTCTTTCTAAATTGATTTCTTAATCTTCATAAAATTCATCTAAAAAAATCAACACATATTTCTTTCCAAAATTCTTCTCTTAATCTTCCAAATGAAGTAATAAACAAGTGTTTCTCGAAAATTCCCTATTAGTTTATAAAATATTTTTATTTATACAAATTTCACAATTTTTTTGTATTAAATAAGAAAAGAATCATACATTATTCTAGAAGTTTCGTTTCATTGCGTAAATATTTTTTTTAAAGTTTAATTTGAAAAGTAAGCTCAATAATAATGAAAAAAAAATATTAATGAACTGAAATAAAATTGTTTGTGAAATTATATTAAACTATAATTAATTAAGAAATATGAAATGGAAAAGAATTTTGTGTGCTATATTTATTGTTTTATTCAAGATAACTGATTGATAATGTGGCGCGAATTATTCTGCATTTCTTGAAAATGAAAACACAATCAGAAATTAATCTTTGTACTACATTTAATTATAGTTATATGTTTATTAATTATGTAAATTTTGAATTACTAAATTTTAAAATGTATAGTTTAATTTTATATTTTCAAGTTATCGAATCTCAATTTTCATTCTTTTAATCTGCTTTCTATACGGTATGTTCACAATATCGCTTGCGTTGCCCCAGAGTTCCGTTTTAAAATACCTAAATAATCAAATTAGGTGCAAAAGATGCCTCTCTGATATTATACCAAATCAAAAAGCATGTTGATGTCAGATTCTCATCAACTGTATTCTGAAAATAATTAATACATGCTTACGTAGTATAAGCCAAATGAGATGAATTAAATAACTTTTGGAATACTTAATTTTTTGATCACCTGCCAAAATAAAGAAAATAAAGTGAACGACTGTAAAATATAAGATGAATAAAATAATTTCATGAATTAAATTTTGAATAAATATATCTTATTAAAATAAAGAAACTATTTTTTAAATTGAATTTTTGGATACTGTTTATTTAGCATATCTTAATAGAATCTCTATTAGGCCTTTGCTTTTTATACTTTTTTTTATCTAGATTTAAAACAGTAATCTAATACCTTTACTGATAGAATAGACAAAAATTAATATTATTATTGCAATCAACGTTATTATTAATCTTTATACTATCAAAATCTTCTGATCTTGAACAACGTATTCAAATGCACACAAAAACAATCATTTGTGATCATTAACTATTTTAATATTATCAAGTTCCAAGTGAAGAACTGGCCGGTCTTCCATTTTCAACTAGCATTAACGATGGCATTTGCGAAGTTTCTTACTTCCCTTATAATTAAACATCTGGGATCGTCCCTCCCCCATGCGATGAGTTTACATATTTTGTTTAAACTAAAACGATCTGGATTGGTTTAAAAGAACTGATAAACTGCCAGGTCTGACTTGAAATCGTTTGAATAGCCGGTATGCACTCTTGTCTGCTATTGAAAGTGAAATAGAGAAACAAAATATCCTAATTAAACCGTAGCAAATGTGAAAATTTAACTAAAATGAATCATCATAATTCTAAGATGAAGATGAAAATTTTGTAAATAACTTGAAGAAATTCCTCCAATTAAACGACGGAATGGTTTAAGCACTTGATACTTTAAATCTCGCTTACAGCATCCTTCATGAACCTAAAAAGAAAGAACAATGCAAATGCAAATATTATATAAGTGAACTGTTTATAAATACTTGTCAGTAAACAACAATTATGAATTTTTAGTAATGATTTTTAAATAAATTATAAATAGTTCTGATTTAACCCTTTCTAGGGCCAAGGAAAGTATGCTTCCCACCAAATTTATCAATCTTTATATGAAATTATGTATTTTGGCATAATTTCTGACAAATTCTTTTAGTAAAACAAAAACTAAGATACTTCAGTTCTTTATCTTACACAAAATGATGTGTCTTGATTTGTTACTTAATTATTAATTAACCAAATTAATTAATGAAATTAAATTTATCTAATAAGCTAAATGAATCCCTTTTCTTTTTGTAATTTCAAGCCTAAAAATATTTAAATATGATATGACTAGACAAAAATGGCCCTTTAAAGGGTTAAGTGATTTTCTTTTCTCTTGATACGATAAAAGTATAGCTGATTTTACCCATTTCGATTATAGCTGTCAATCAGTTAATACTTTAAAATTCACGAAATGGTCATAAAAGTCATATTAAGTGGCAGCAACTAGATCCATAGATGTGTTTCTTTTGAGACAATTAAGCTATCTATGTATGCTTCTGGAATTATTATTTAAAAATGCATAAATACCTTTAGAAAATCCCTTATGACTTATTAATAATACTCATTTTGCATTCATTCGTTAAAATTTAACATCTATAAACATTTAAAAATTGCCAATTATTTTTAATTTATCCATTGATCATCGATATATTAAGGCAGATCAAGTTCAACAATATCTTTATATCTTAATGTAACATTTAGAATGCCTTAATAACAAACAAACAAACAAAAAACGCATTTTAAAAGTAATTTTAAAGTTTTTATTTAAAATGATTTTTTTTTAATTTTTATTGATTCCTTTAATTTTTAAACACTTTCAATACACAATTTCGAACTTGCATGTCATAAGCGTCATTAATAAGATTATAAATTTTCTCAGAAATTTCTGGAACAGTATAAAATACTGACCATTTCACCCATTTGGTCATCTCATCGTTCTTTCTTTGTTATTATTCTTTGCTAAGCCTAACAAAGAGAAATGCCGTAAAAAATTATGTTGTTACATCTCGCCATTTCTATGGGGATAAAAAATGAAGAAAAATTCCGAAGCAAACTAGGTATTCGAGGATAAAATATAGCCCTCGAAAACAAGAAAAAGGAACTGACCAAGAAATGGAACGAAACAACAGGCGACAACTACTGAAGCACCATTACGAGTTATCGCCATTTTTTAACAGCTGCCAGCCAGCAATTTGGAACAAAAACAAACTTTCGCAACGAAAACATTTATCAAATAAGTAGACCGTAATTCAGTTTTTCGTCTTATTTGGACGAAAAAGTTATCAAACTATGACGTCTTTGAGTAAGCAGATGAAAAGCGTGTGATTCAAGTTTACGACAATTTTCGAAAAACTTTGGCATCATTTGTTTTCTGCAGGCGGCCATTATGATGGAGAATATTTTTAAAAAATGGTTTTTGTCCTATAAATTATCAAGACTGTCACTAAATTTTAAGATTTATTTATTTTTCTACATGACGAGGCTGTCTAGATGAATAGAGAAATTAATTTTTCTGCAATTTTGAAATAACGCAAGAAATTTGTCAAAAGAACAACAGTTGTTGAAAATCGTCAATTTAAGTATTCTTTACAAATGTGTTATGGATAATAAATCATAAGCGATTACTCATCTTGTTCAGACATAACAATCCAATCTTGCTCTTTTATAGTGAGGTTATTTCGTGTTCATATAATCAATGCTCGATGCGCTCGAATACATTGAGCATTTTTCAAAAAGAAAAAGACAATGACTTCATAAAGCGGTATAAGATACCATGCAATTAAATAAATTGCATGCATAATTATGCATGTGTTATATTCCCTAGTACAAATTACCTTATAATATTGCAACGGTATCTTTAAGATATTGTTCGACATCCAAAATTTTGAAAACCATTGTGGAAATGTGTAATTTCTATACTTACAAAGCTATATGCATATGTCGTGTAGCTATGACATCATATGAATAAACATCTTTTTTTCTGAATAAATCCTTCTGAATTTCTGGTCTTCTGCCATTACTATATCATTAAATTATTGACTGCAAAAACTCACCAACTTTATTGAATACAATTTTCAACCGTGACTGATTAAGTATACTAGTATATATATTTAACGCGACTCAATGGGTACCTCGGATATGGGCATAAGGATTTTTCGGCATGATGTTTGGTACTCGTCTGCCGGGTGGGCATATTAAAGATCTGGGGTCGAATTACCTTCATTTTCATGATAATACGTGCCTCCTGCTGGAGCAGTTGTATCGATGACATGTTTTTATAAATAAATTTTACTGACATATAGCTAAATAATTTAATGTTATTTTCAACAAACGTCCTTAATTTACGCTTCTAGCCCTATCCGATATATTGTTTAAAATGCTTATAGCAATAGAATTTTTATTAGATTTTGATTTCAGTTCACTTTTAACCTCTATGAAAGGTACGATAATAATTATTTTTTTTTTTTTCTAAATGATATATTATGTTCCATCAAAAGTTTTTAAGATTAGTTTTGAAATAGTCACTATTTCCTAATTTCACTGTATTACTCTTAATAGAGCTAATTAGTGGTAAAAACTATAAGCATGCAAGAAAAATTCATATTATTATGGAGCAATACAAAAAAAATTAATTTGAAAGATTTTTAAATTTTAAACATAATCTTTTTATTTAAAAAACAAATAATGTTAATTAAAACATAAATTCTACAGCATTTTTATATCAATTGATCCTTTATGCTATTAAATTTAAAATTCCAGAATCATTTAACGATTCATATTTTTTTTTTTTAATATTTTAACAAGAAACACAATATAGAAAGAATGTTTGGATTTATCTTACCATAAAAATTAAAGCAAATTTTAAGATATGCTTTAAATACTTTCTGCTGTTGAAAACAGGCTAAATAATTGATTCAAATCTGAACATTTTTCCAGTTGGCAGCAACTACTGAAAAATATTTTTTTCTGCTGTTTTTATGATATTTTTAAAACTAATTTGTTATAATGACCTTTACAGTTAAAGGTAGTTTTTTAGAAAAAAATTAGAATCAAGTTGTGAAAAGTTAATTAAGTCTGTAAATTCTATTAATATCTAAATGGAAAGATCAATAAAACTTATTAATAATTTGAAACGCAGGCATTTCGAGATTCTTTTTTCTTGTTCGTTTGGCAAGAGATTACTAAACTTCGCCAAGTAAGAGATTTAATGTATGCGCCAATTTAACGTCGTTTTGGAATTAAGCCACGGCTGATTATTATTTCTCTTTTAATAAGCTTCTGCATCATTCATCTTAGATGATAATACTAACAGCAACGAAAATAAAATGTATTTAAATGATATTTGCAATAGTGGCAAAATGATTGTTATTAAAAACAAAATGAATTAAATGATGGAATTGGGTACGATTTAAAATGAAACGACACATACATTCATAATTACTCACCAAAATACTAATTATTTTATCATTGCACAATTTCCCTCATAAATTTTCATCTTTTGTTCCTTATTCGCCATAATAAATCTAAGCATTTACCAGATTTTAAAATTTAACTTTGAATAAAAATGTAAAATAACCTGAAAAATGTGTCAATGTTTTGAAATTATTATAAACATAGTGAAAATGTTAAGTATAGTTATATTAACAGACATATTAAGAAATTCTAAATATTTATTAATTCTTAAATTTTAGCTTTGAATAATAATGTAAAAATTACCTGGAAAATATATAAATGTGTTGAAACTATTATAAACATAGTGAACATGTTGAATATGAAGCTATACAGTGGCAGATTTAGATATTTTGGGATAGTAACAATGAAGTTTTTGAGGTATTTTTTAACCCTTTCGCCATCCTCTCTTGTCAGCGAAAATTTCTGTTTCTTCACTGTTTTTCACCGCATTAGAACAAACAAAAATAAAAACTCAAAGAAGTAAACATTAACAAAGTGTCTTAAATGTTTAAAAGATTTAAAATACAAAAGAACGCCTGAAACGCGTTAGGGCCACCATGCAGAAGTTTCACTGGAGCACACTAGACGCGTTACGGACGACGAAGAGGTTAATAAAATGGCCATTTTTAGTTGCCCATTTCAACACATTTTTAATGTGTTAATTATTTATTTTAGATTAACTACTTTCATAAAAAAATTATTGTGTAAGTATTATGTAAAAGTAAATACATATGCATAATACAAATAAAAATACAAATTAATGAGAAATAAATACTTGTGTATTTGTTTTTACATATCAGTCTCCAAACTACTCGTCATCCGCATTTTTATATAATTTTATTGAAGCAGATATTTGGTACTTAAAAACATTCTTATAGTTTAATGAGTAAAATACATTTTATACATACATATATTTACTTATATACAATTATACATATATATAATTATTTATACATACATATATAATATAAATACATACATTTATTTATATATATATATAAATATATGTATATTTGGGAACTTAGACAATTATGTTGATAAATCAATAATATTAATTTATAAAGGCATGTAATTTTTACAAATTAATTTATTCGGCAACTAGGAAACTTAAATTTCCTAATCTACTCTCTTGTGCCCCCCCCCCCTTTCAGTCTTTCTGCCCAAGTGAACTAATTGCCTAATCGGTTATGCGGCACTGATGCTATAAATAACTCGCATAGTAGTATATTCGATTTAGGATATCCAGAATACCTAGGGATTAATGTCACGGATCTGACATTGAGGTCGACGTCGAACAATTTGGATTAACTAAAATCTGGGATAGATGGACAGTAGATCCAGCATATTAGAACAGGCATCTAATGTGAAGAGGAAGTGAAAGGAATAAAGCTTGAACTTGGCCATTAGCAGTTGCGTAGCCGAACAGAAGAAATCTCTGAAATTTCAAAACTTCGATTTATTTCACCACGGGAGGTATAATTTATGTACATAGAATAAGGGGTAAGATTTAATTCAGTCTACATCGTGCCACAAGAGCAGAGCTGGCCAAAAGCTTTCTCTTTAGTGATTTTATTATGAAATACTGATAGGGATTTCATGGACACGTGTTGATTTTTGAAAGGGAATCATGGGTATCTGTAAGGATTTTTATTCCTTCTCTTGGAACGCGAGAAAATGCTGAGACCAGCAGTTTTATAGAGCGCGTGTAGAATTAATTCAATAAAAAGTGGGAATTGGCTAAGGAAATAGGAGAACCTTTTAGAATAAAGTTAATATAGGCTAAATTAATATAAAATTTTAGAAATTAATTTTGATTTAGATTAAGAGATATTACATGCATATAATGACATCTTTGAAATCTTAGTTTTGTGCAGCTTTGTCCTGCGCTTATTTAGCTTTTCCACCTGGCTAAAAGTTCCAATTTTGTTCTAGCTAAAATGTCAGATCAAGTTTATAATAATCTAACTTTGAATGTGAAAATTGGAATATAAACGACATGATATCATTTTATTATTAAGATAAAATAAGATATATTTATTATTAATATTTTTAACTTTTCTGTTTTACAATAAGATTTACAGATCTACGATATTTATTATAAATTATTGTATGTCTTTTGGGCACTTTTAATATTGTATCTTTCTTTTATCTGTAAATAAGAAATGAAGCACATATAAAAGGATGCCCAGGCAAATCTATCATTTTTATAGCCATGAATTTCGAAACACAAGCAGTCATAATAATAATTCAATGCAACTCAAAGCCGCGAAATGATTTTGAAATTTAATGAAGAAAACTATTAGTTCAGGTTATTGTTGGTAATTTTTCTCATTGGTTTGTCCATAGAATAGATTCAAATGTATTTGAAAAACTGTGGATTGTCAGAGAGTCTTGTATCACTTCCAACATATTTGATTTTTGAGAATTAAAGATTTTGCATCAGTCATCCTAATTCCATTCTCCTTGCAAAATTTCTGAAATTATTCATAAAGCATTTCTGATTAATTTTAAAAAGAACACTGGATTTTATTTTCCTGATAAATTCGTAAATTGCCGTATAAAATTGAGAAAATTTTCTCTCTTTGTTACCAATAAAGTACTTCCGATAGACAAAGATTATTCTAATCTTTCGTTTTTACTAAAAATTGTACCATCTGCGGTACATTCACAATTTGAATAGATAAGGGTTACTTTATAATATAATCACGAATAGACCCCCAAAATAAACTTAAGCAATAAATTACCATAGGATTCTGACTAACTTATATTATTAAATGAAGACTACAATCTGGTACTGTCTTTCTCTTTCTTATCCCCGTTCTATTTCCCCTTTCAACAACAAGAAAATAATTCTTATTCTAATGGAATGTACATTGGCATGGAAAAGTAGATAATAGCAATTTTATTGTTTAAGTTATTAAACTGCCAACCAAAACATATTACTAAGTTTGCACCTGAGTCTATTATCGGAGCAGTATGTAAAGTTCGCATTTATTCTTAAGAATTAAGCCTCAACCATTGGTTTTGAGTGTAATGGCCATTTTTTCATTAAACATTAGGATAGCGAACACAAATATTTCATGTTTTCAAAAACTAACCACTAAAACTATACATTTTTTTTTTTTTTGAAATTGGTCTTTATGATACCATTTGAAATCTTAGAATAATACTTTTAGAATCAATATATTTTCGATTTGTAAATTCTGATTGATAAAAAAAAAATACTTACAGGCATTTTTTGACAATCCTGTTTTCTTCAATGAAGTCGAGATTTCCAAAACATTTATTACAGATATAAATATTAATCCCTTTTATATAATGCAAAATTCTCAAATCCCAAAAATCTTACTCAAACTTAAAAAAAAAAAAATGAAAAAGGTTTTTTTTTTTTTTTTTTTCAAATTTACATGCTTTATTTTACATGTACTCCCAACTAACTAAGCATTACAGCATTCGGCATATCAATTTATTGGCCTTTTAACGCTTACAACATGTTAGTTTAAGCTTTTCTTCCTTGATATGTTTTATTTAAAAAAGAACATCTGTCTCAACTTCCTCTTCCCCCTTCTTTTACCTGTAACATACCTGGGTGCACATTTAAAGGCCTGTATTTGGCAGCTAACTCATCAACTTAAGCTAGAAACTAAATAAAATTATTGTGATGCTTTTTTCACAATTTTGGTACATTTCATAACTATTCTATTGCACTAACCCCTTTTGACGTCTATGCATTCAATGACAACGGTATGTTGGTTGCTGTATGTTAATTTCACTTTAAAGCAAATAATTTCATGATTTTTGTGCATAATTTTAAACGTCAAAATGTTTTATTGACATCAGTTTCAGAATCTTAAGAAATAGTTTCATATGCAATCGCTTATTTTGGACAACACTTTAATTCTTTTACCCATTAAAAGGCCATTTTTTTTCTAGTCATATTACGTTAAAATATTTTTAGGCTTGAAATTAGAATAAGAAAAGGGATTCATTTAGCTTATTAGATAAATTTAAGACATATTAAATCAAGACACATCATTTTGTCTGAGATAAAGAACTGAAGCATCTAAATTTCTGACTTACTAAAAAAAATTGTCAGAACTGATGCCAACCTACATAATTTCATACAAAGATTGATAAATTTGGTGGAAAGCATACTTCCCACGGCCCTAGAAAGGGTTAACTCACAAATTTCCATTAATTTCGTGCTTTCTAAAAATTTTCGACATCAAACATATACATCTCAACAATGTTCCTACACAGAATGGAACAACCATTTAAAATTCTACATTTTTACACATATCTTCCGATAACTTGTAACAGAAGCATCCATTTTTTTTAACAAATGGAAACATTTTTATCTTATCACTCCACCAACAACCCCATCATGAAATTAAATTTTAAAATAAAGCAAGTCGATGTAATTTATAACATTTCACCATCAAATTAGATAGAGTTAAACTACTGATAAGCCTCCCCCCCCAAAACCCTTTCCCTTTCACAAGCGGTAACACAATATTGATTCATATTTTTCCATCCTCACACCTTCTGATAAGATTGGATCTTATCTCTGTTCCCGAACCTATTTTTTGTGGATTAATCAATGAGCGGAAAGTCATCATCATTAGTTGCTCTTATCTTTATCCAGGCCTGTAGCCACACGTTAGCTTGCTTATCTGTCTAACGGCGTAAGGCTATTGGATAATGGGAGAGAAATATAAGAAAATTGTGTAGTTAGCTCTACTAGTTCAATTTCCTTGATATTTTTGGGAGAGATGTGCTTTACTTTAATAGTTAAAGTGGTCAAGTTTTTCCGATAAAAAAAAGATAGATAATGATTTTAATAGATATATAATGATGTGAGTTTTGATACATGTTTGAATGGATATTATGCATAATATCCATAAAATAATAACTAAAATTTTATATAGTTGTAATATATTTCAGATTGTATCAAAATTATAAATTTATATAGTTGTGAAGATATTTAAAAAAAACAAGAATAATTTTAAAGGATTCCTTATATACAAGGTGTTCATTAATTATTGTCGGGGTTTCCGTACCTCATAACTTTCGAATAAAAAATATTATGCAAAAACCGATTACGTATGCACAAATTACAACTCAAAGAATTCTATTAATGATATTAAAGTGTAAAGCTTACACAATTTGCCCTTTGTAGGCATTCAGCTGAAGGCGATTATGTATTCGTAAATTACAACTCAAAGAATTTTACGTGGCAACAATGCGAAGAGGTGGACCAATCCCATAGCCTCCGAGATCACCAGATATAACACCGCTGGACTTCTTTCTATGGGGGTTTGTCAAGAACATTGTGTACAAGACCCCTGTGCCCTCCCTTGATGAATTGAAGCGCAGAATTGTTACTGTGATCCAAAATGTTACCCCACAAATGCTGGAGAACACTTGGAGGGAAATCGAATTTCGAATTTCTTCGTGGCTCGTAACTCGATGTGTTACGAGCCACGAAGGACAGCCATGTGCAAATTCATTAATCTTTTTAAAATCATTAATAAAATTCTTTGAGTTGTAATTTACGAATACATAATTGCCTTCAGCTGAATGCCTACAAAGGGCAAATTGTGCAAGCTTTACATTTTAAATCATTAATAGTATTCTTTGAGTTGTAATTTGCGAATGCGTTTTTTGCGTAATATTTTTTATCCGAAAGTTATGAGGTACGGAAACCCCGACAATAATTAATGAACACCCTATAGTTTTAATAATTTTCAATTCATGTCATATATAAGTTTATGAAGTTATGTAATGATTCTTAACCAATAAAAATAATTCATTTTATGCAACATCTATATAAATTTATTTTAACGATATGAGTTTTGATATATACAAGCCCACAATTTTGAATAAATTTTGTACTTAAATGAAAATAATTAAAATAAATTGTATATGGTAACAATAAGTCTCAGAATGTATCACAAGTATATAACGTTATGGACTTATATAGATGTGAAGATGTTTACAAAAATAAGAATAACTTTAAAGGAATTTCTCATATATATCTGAAAAGTTTCAGTTCATAAAATATCTACAGAAATTTATATAATGATTTTAAGCCAATAAAAAATGAATCATATTATGTAAAATCTAAATAAATTGAATTTAATGATAATTAATAAATAATAATAATAAGTTTTGATTCATATAAGCCCACAAATTTGAATAGATATAATAGAAAGATGAAAATATTTTTAAATTTTTTATATGATAGTAATAAGTTTCAGATTGCATCAAAATTATTTAACTGCACGAACTTTAAAGATGTGATGTTTAAAAAAAATAAGAATAACAATGAAGAAATTATTATATAGTTTCAATAAATTTCAATTCATATCAGATCCATATAAATTACAAAGTTTTATAAGCTAAGCTAATAAAGCTTAAGCTAATAAAAATTGAATTTTGATTTCTGATCCATTTATAAATTACTGCTTTTATTCATTACTCCAATATAAAAATAACTTTGAAAAATCCGTATATTAGTTTCAATGGCTTATATATCTCAATTAGTTTCAATATATATCGCATTCATATAAAGTTATAATGTTATATAATGATTTTAAGAAAATAAAAAAAATGAATTTTGATTCATGATCCATTTACAAATTACTGCTTTCATTTATTATTCATATATAAGAATAAGAATAACTTTGAAAATCCTTATATTAGTTGCAATAAATTTCATTTCATATCACGCCAAATTTATGAAATTATATAATAATTTTAAGAAAATAAAAAAAAGGAATCTTTTTCAGTAACATCTATATAAATTTATAAAATCATATAATGGTTTTAAGCCAATAAAGAAATTGAATCATGTTATGAAACATTTATATAAATTTATGAAATTATATGATGGATTTAAGGGAATAAAAAAATTGAATCATTTTATGTAACATTTATACAAATTTATGAAGTTAAATGATGGTTTTACGATAATAAAAAACGGACTTCTTTTCTGTAACATCGATATAAATTTAAGAAGTTATATAATGGTTTTAAGCGAGTGAAAAAAATTGAATTTTGTTTCATGATTCCTTTATAAATTACTGCCTTTATCCCTTACTATCATATAAGAATACAAATAGCTTCGAAAAATTCTTATATTAATTTAAATAAATTTCAATTGATGTCTATAAATGTTATCTATATAAAGTTATGAAGTTATATAAAGATTTTAATCCAATAAAAAAAACTCAGTTTTGATTTATGATTCCTTCATAAAGAATGATTTATGATTTTATGCCTTACTCGCACAAATTTAATCAATACTTTGAATAGTATAAATAGCATTAATAAATCACTTGTGATATATTCGCCTTTCAATTTCTATTCAATTTTGCACAGTGGTATCAAATAAATATAATAAAATATAATTTATTTCTCTCTGCTGGGATTGGTTGTAAGCTGTAAATAGTCTTTAGTGTATCAAAAATGCAAATATAATGTAAATAGAATTCAGTTTTATGAATTATTTAAAAAATTATCATCAGATTTTAAATTCCAATTAAAAAACAATACAACTATTGCAAACTCTCAATATAAATAAAGATAATTGTTAGGATATATGGCCCATTCTTCTTCTAATGTAACTGAGCCAAACTGATACAAATTTTGCACGCTTATTATTTAAGACAAAAGAATAAATACTGTATGATTTCCAAAGTGCAAAAATTAATTTAATATTCTATTATATATTATGACATAAAAATTAATCGAACAATTTTACCTCTTTTTCCTCATTTAAATTTGAAACAAATAACTCCATAGGAATTATTTTTAAACCATGTTTTCAATGTTGCCAATTTCATTTTTGTACATATTTTCTTTCATTTTTATTAATTTTTCAATGAATATATATTTTTTTCATTAAATAAATGTACACGATTTTTAAGTAAGGAAATATGCAAATATTTTCTTCCATGTCAGCGGTGAGACTTTCAACTACTCAACATTTATTTTTAAAAATGCATCTCGAAATATGTTTGATTATTTTTTATCTTAATTTCGAAATATTTTTGATAATTCCTTTTATTGGTTTTAAATAAATTCAACTTTCTCCATTAAACATAAAATTGAAACTGATAGAAAAATTTTGTGAGAAGCCATATTTTATTTAAAATTTTGCATTAAAAATCTCTTATTTAAAAAGTATTTGTTTACGGAAAGGTTGAGATATTGTAGAATCCTAATATTAAACAGATTTTTACTTTTCGCATCGAATAAATAAAATTTCTTCATATACATTGAAGGGTAAGCTATATTATGATGAATTTTTATGTGTCAATAAATGAAATTATGAACTTTTTTCGATTGCATAAAGACATGAAGATTAAGATTTCGTTCCTAACAATAGAATGTATTTCATCAAATACTTTATATGTAACCCCAAGAGAAGAAATTTTGAACATTAAGATTTGAATATTTATTGTTCTATCAAACAAGGGTCGTTATCAAAAACCTGATCATCCAATCCAGCATCTCTAACTCGAGAACTCATTTGAGATTTTGATGACTGACTTTGAAAAATACAAACACAGATATAAAAATTTCACATCCGCTACTTTTTATTTTGTTAGGCGTTGAAGAGTGTATTACTTTTGTCACTTCAAAAACCAGAACGTTATTTTGTATTTATTTTTTATAATGTATTACTGAAATTAAATTTAAATATTATTTTCTCCATGTAAAAAGAGTGAAAAGATAAATAATGATTTAAAACATCTGTTCAGGATGAATGAATTTATATTGCTTGTTTTTAACATTTGGATTCCCCGAATAGATGCATGATATTAATATAAAATTCTCATATTTTTTGACTCACAAATAAAAAAAATCATTAATGAAAAAACCAATAGATTTTTTTAGAAACAAAAAAAAATAAAGTTGTTTGTGTGCTTGGCGGGTTAGTTATTTATTTTAATACAATTATTCCAAATTTGTAAATTACAATCAAGGTCCAATATAAGTGGAAAGCAATAAATAAATCTTTAGGAAATAAAAAAAAGTTATCAGAAATAACAAAAGTCAAGACCCGATTTGTGAGTTCAAAAAATTCCAATTTACTTCAAGTTATCATCAACAACAAAAGCAACATCATAAATATCTTTCTAAAAGGAGCTAAAACGATCCTAAAGCTTCCACCCATAAATTTTGTAGAAACCAACAGAAAAGATCTCAAATGAAATGCAGGGTAGGAGAAAATATTACGGCATCAATTCAATGGAGACATGGAAACCCATTAGCACCTACCCCCTCACCCTTTCCCCCTCATTTCAGAGAAGATATTTCTCCCCTAAAACATGAAGAGGAAACGCATAATGCTTTATTAAAAAGCAGAGAAAATGAAAACGATAGCAGTTTTTCAACTTCACTTTCTACAAATGCATCTGGCAACGAGATTTATAATTGAATCACACCGCTTGCATTGTTCCAAAAACCTCAACGTGGTGAATTCTCACTCGGTCTCCTGTGGAATGATGCCAAAAGTTTTGGATTTAAATGAACTTTTATTTAATTACAGCACTTTTACCGATTTTTATTTGCAATTTAGTCGCTTAAATGGGAAGTAATCATCGCTGTTTTGAGGTTTTTGCATAGGTATCATTATTCATTTAGGGTGGAGGGTAGATTTGTAATTATAAGTTTCTTTTGTCTTGTAACTAAGAAATAATGTTCAGCTTTCTCTTATATTTATAATTAGATTTGCCCAATAAACTGTATGAGATAAATTATTATTTGTTTGCTGAAAGTTTAGGTTCTTTTAATTCGTAAATAATAGCATAATATCAAGTGTTAGAAAATGGTTTTTAAGGAAACAAGTAGAAAATATGTTTTCGATAATTCATAGTGTGTGGTTACTTTGTTTTTTGGTAGAAGGCAAAGTTTTATATCAAGTGAATGATTTAATTCAGAGATGTAAACATTAACAGCAACAAATATTCGAAACCATGAGAAAATTATGTAATTATAATTTATTAATGGTATTAAATAATTACAGAACAAAATTTACTACCATTTATGAGTTCTGAATAAGTGTTTTTCTTGTTAACTGAGAAAACAGATTTAATTCAGAGATGTAAACTTTAGCAGCTACAAATATTCGAAGACCTGGGAAATAATTCTCTAATTATAATTTATTAATGATATTAAATAATTACAGAACAAATTTTACTTCCATTTACGAGTTCTAAGGAATTGTTTTTCTCGTTAACAGAGGAAACATATAATTACATGTCATGATTAAGCCAATAAATCTTTTTTGAATTATTATAGAAAATCTAAAAACTCATAATAATAATATAAAATATAATTTTAAGATTATTAATTTTTAATGCTCTTTCTTAACAATTTTGGAGAGAAGGTTTGGAGCTATTAATTCACGAAATCCAAGTTGATCTCAGTTTTATTGTTTAGCTTCTCAATTATATCAACAACAAAAAACTGTTGATTTAAACAAATGTTGAACAATAAGCAATGCATAAATTAAATGTGGTTAAAAAATAACTAAGAAATTAATAATATTTGTAAAACACAACATTTGGTTCTAATTCAAATATGTGATAGGAGATGTTTACAACATTTTATAACTTTTTGTTCCAAAATTGCTTTACTTTAATTATATTATAATAGAACCGAAATGCATAAAATTTTATTTACATTATTGAAATGGTTAGAAAAATAAACATGTATATTCTCTCTTATGATGAATCATTTTATTTTAAAACCAAAGAAAATCACTCAAATTGTAAATTTATGAAAAGTTTAATCTTGAAAAAAATAAATTGAACCTCTCATCAATTAAAGAAAATTGATATTATTATAAAATATCTAAACGCTACTGTATTTTGAATCAAGTTGTTAGAAACTGAAAATATCTTACTTGGCTATATGTCATTTCCAAAAATAAAGAGAAAGATAATTATCAGCCAACAGCTAATGCAACCACAAGATGTCTCTCCCACAATTTGTTCTATAAGTAACAACATATATATTCTATACAAAACGATCGATAAAGTCCCTTTAAGCCTTTTAAATTAAAAAGGCATCTTGTAAAGTCACAGATGTTACGTGTACCTATAGAAAAATGACAGTGCTGAATTTATTGACATAGGTTACAGCGATTCCAGCGATGAAATAAGGAAGTCATAAAAATAACTCAGAATATGACGGAAATGGACCGAAAAGTCCAAATAGAAAAATATACCATAATAAAAAATTAGGATAATTCTTATGGAGTTATCTGTAAAATCTCCGGACATATTATGACTTACATTTAAAAATGTATTCTCCGGTATCATCATACAGTTTTTATGGGTTAAGAATTGGTAAAGTGAAATTTAAGCAACGAAAAACATAATTAAAAATAATAAAGAAAAATTTGAAAAGGCACTCGTTGGGCAAGGGATACCAGATAATTCATTTTCAAATTTAGGAATAAGACCTTTCTTAAGTTACTGGAAATTCATAATTTTAATCAGAAATATCTCTTCCTTTTTTATGTGGAACTCATTAAAACATTTTTTGTGTTGTTTTTTTTTATTATGGTATAACGTATAGGTCTTTTGTTTGGATTTGTTAGCCATTATCCTTTTTTTAAATTATATTTAAAACTCTCTTATTTCATCATTAGAGATTTAGTAACTTGTTTCAATTAATGCAGCATACGCACCTTACCTCACTATACGTACACGTTGATTTTCTGGCTATACGAGACCCCATATTATTATAAAATTGGAAATTTTGTACATAAAAAGCAATTAAAAATAAATTGAGGAAATTTATATTATTAAGAACAATTTTTTAAGGATTTTAATTTATTTTCAGATTTGACAGATTTCTGTCAAATCTGAAAAATGGGATCTCATGATACTGTATCTGTAGATGAGTTGTAACAAGCACTTTCTTACATCTTAATTATTGGTAAGTTTTCTTCTGGATAATTTTTGCTGAAATATCTTTCTCAAAATTAGTTTATGAAATATATGTGTAGTAAATAGTAAATTAATTTTTACTGTGAAACAACAAAATTGATGAATAGCTCAATATCTTATCCTTAATTTCATGTTGAATTACAAAGTATAACCATTGTGTAGCTATTCCGTAGACTGCTACAATAATAATGGTCTTTCTCTATCTCTATCTATCTATCGATATATAGAATTATATAGAAATGTAATGATATCTCTTAACTAAATAAATTTTCATTAATTGTATAATTATTTTCTAAATTAATTTACTAAATTTTTATCATAAGTCAACCTTTTATTTTATTCTAACATTTTCTCATTTCCAAATTCATGTCCCACTTCTTTATTTAAATATTTCTAACACGAGCTGTAAGAATTTGCTGAGTTAAACTTTCCACATTCCTAGCGAAGAGATAAAAATCCCTAATGCTAACGGCATTTTTTTATAGTTAATGAAAATTCCCTTTCCTAAATCGTCATGTGTCAAAGAAATCCTTAAAAAAATCCCTGAATAAAATCACTAACGGGGAGAAAACGTATATATCCTTTTGTGTGGTAATATTAACAGATGCGTAACATGGATGCTTCCAGGGTACAAATTATGACACTGCGAAAAATTAATATTAATCTAAAATTTTGTCTTCTTTTCTGCCACGAATCGGCAAAATTATGTTACATATATGTATATACATATCTTCTTTTTTTTTATCTTGGCAAATAAACGCAGATTTTATTAAACATTTTACTAACAAATTTGTCAAGATATACTAAGGATTATAATGGAAATAAATAAAAAATAAATCATTTTGAAATTAATAAAATATAATTTTAAGTGTGATTTTATAATACAATCATGAAAATAATAATTAATTGTCGTAATTTTCAAAATCGTTTCATAAAGGCTTTTCAAAAATATTACCGAAGAATTTGTTGGTAAAATATTGGCCAAAAATTTAAAAAAAATATAGCTTGATAAGTACTGTAGAATGTATTTCATAAAATCTTTAAAAAAAAAGGTTTAAGTTGAAATAAATAATTTAATATTTTCAGATTTTTTTTCTTTTTGAAAAATGAATATATGAGATTTTCTATATAAAAGATTACTATGGTTTATTGTGTTTAGAACACGGCGCCTTCAAAAATTTATTATTAAAAACAGGTACATAATTATGAATATTAAAGTATCCCAAAATAATTTTTAAAATATAAATAAGTTAACACCAATTTTCTACATTGTGTGTAAAAAAAACATTAATATTTTTTTTTAATTTCCTAAGCTTTCAATGTGTTTCAATTATTTTGAACTTTGTAGTGAGTTTATAAAATTCTCTGACTGCATTTTTATTATGCAATCATATCTCTGTAATGGGAAAGCCTACTTATCCCAAGATTCGCAAAAAACTTTTATTCTTCACGTAAAACAATATATTGCATATTTGCAAGATTTAAATTATTTCAATATTTTTTTATATTCTTCCTTAATTTTGAATATCTCAGCATAAAATTTCTTCAATAATATTTTTGCTATGCAAACTTTTTACCTCAATGATTTCACTAACATTACTGAAATTTGAACTCCAAAATGCTGAGTCATTAGACGCAGGTGTTAAATCTCCCAACATACATGAAACGAGGGAGAAAGACTAATTCTCAGAATGAAAACACACCTGCTAATTATCGTTGTTTCAGCTGCATTAGAGAGGAGAAATCTTAATGGTTGAATGCAAAGGGGAAAAAAATAATTCTCTGTGATCATTCAGTTTTCATGAAAGCGATTTCTCACTGGCAACGTAGATTGAAGGAAGAAAATTTTTCATATCTACAAACAATCATTCGAAATCTTCAGGGCTCTTTTGTTTTTTGATAATTTGGATATCGTGATTTTGCTTAATTTATTATTTCATCATTATTAATTCAAAAAGTATACCTTTCTGATAAAATTCAGATTTTTTTTTATATTTAATTATTTCTAAGATATTGAATATGCTTTTTATCGAAAAAATTTGGAATATTCTTTTAATAAATATTTTGCATTGTTGTTAACGAATTCTTTGACATCATAATATAATTCAGTAGCTTGAAATTAAGCAGTCACATTCAAGAAAAAATTACCTCAAATTTAACAGGATTCAATGAATCTAGCCCTTAAATTTGCAGATACAATTTCGCTGTATATTCAATTATAAATCAGCTTCGAGTTAATTTTATTTTTAAATTCTCCATGGAATATCTACATTTGTAAACCATTTTTAAAGGAAAATTGAAATGGAAGCTCATTACTAATAATAAAATTCTAAATTAATCAACTGATTCATACTTAATAAATCAATCAATTAACAGTGAACAGAATTTTCGATTTTAATGCCACGCTGTACAAAATCTTACATTTTTCATATATTAGAATGAAATTCTTACAAAGAAAATCTTTTATCATATTACAAAGAAAATCTTACATTTTTTATATATTAGAAAATATCTAAATTATTTGAGCTCTACTATCCACATCTAAACCTGTACGAGCATTTTAAAATTAAAGCCATAAGTTACAAAACTGTATTCTTAAATGTAAAAATATGTAATGTAAAAATGTAATAATATGTAAATTGTGCATTGTTTTGAAATATAGATTTAAACTGGATATTAGAGGAGATCTTAAGATATGAATTTTTACTATTTATCGCAGAATGATTTTAGAAAAATAATAATTCTTTGAATTAACTTTAAAATTAATAATAAGAAATCATAGTTGCTTTTTAATATAATCCCTGTTTTTGAAGAATTTTAAAGTTTACCAAAAACTACCCACACATCGTTAATATATAAAAGACAACATGCATTAAGTCATAAATTGAAGTTATAAAGTTAATGGATTGTCTTGAGTAATGTGGTGGAATGTTCTATAACCTATTTTCAGATTGGAAATTTTTGACATAGAACATATGCAGAATGTTTCGTTGATATTACAGCAAAACTTATCAGCAGTTTACAGTCTAAAAGTTTTTTTGTTATAAATCTCGAACGCATGATCTGAAGTATATGTTGTCAAAGTTTTATAGACATCATGACCTATATTAAGCTTATTGGAGCATTAAAGTTGAAGGAATTTAATTCCGAAAACTGTGTTTAAGATCCTCAAAATGACCAATAAGATTTGATGAACACTTCAATATGTTGTTTACGTAAAAGATATGATGAACTTCTATTTGATGAAAATTTATCATAATCTTTACTCACAGAATCTTACTTTCCTGAAATATTAGGAGTGTTATCAAATTAAGCATTATTTTGAAAAAATATAATAATCGAATGCATGTAAATATACCGAATAAGATTAATTTTTAAATATATATCTTTCTTTTAGTTCTTTTCCTCGTACTTGTGCTCATTCAATTGGTTAGATAACTTAGTATTATAAGCACAGCATGGCGTTATACCGTGTACTTTGTAACTGTCAGCAAACTTGTTTACAGTAAAACATATTTGTTGATGGACTTAAGTACGTGCGTCAAAGAGAAAAAGGTATTGTCGTTAAATTTCATCTAATTTTATCTAAAAAATATTTAAATAATGAATAAAATATTAATGCCAGATAATTTAACAGCAAATAATTGGATTAAAAAAACGTTTTAATAATGCTGTCAACACAAATG
Organism: Argiope bruennichi; assembly: GCF_947563725.1. NCBI lineage: Eukaryota > Metazoa > Arthropoda > Arachnida > Araneae > Araneidae > Argiope > Argiope bruennichi. Next base: position 43,813,151 of record NC_079158.1, on the reverse strand, counting down.
CACAAATAAAAATTGGGATTTTATAGAACTAAAATAATTATTTTCTGTAAGTAAATACTGTAAAATTTCTAAAATATCAAATGAAAATAGTTTAGCCAGATATTGATAAGTTTAAAGTGCTCTTAGAATAAATTTAGAAGAATACGGTTTGTGAATGTAATATATTCAAAATTGCTGCATATATTGCAGCCAATGTTAAGCATCTTCTTTTAACCATTATTTAAAATTTCATGTCAAAAATATCACAATTTTCACACCAATACGAAGAAAATTTTCTAAATCAAATTCTCAGACGAACAGTGTTATCTCATTTATTTCTAAATCTGAATAATGGCCCCAACAGCAATTTCAAAATTTGAAATTTAGAAGCCATATTCTTCAATAGCAATTGAGAAAAGTTAAAAGTCTTGCCAAAAATGGATAGAAATTTCCATCAGCGTAAAAAAGACACCAATGAAGCCTCCAAAAAAATCTGAGAAGAAACGATATTATACCCCTTTCTTTCCGATGAAGCTAATGCATATTTATTTATTTATTATTATTTTTTCTTGCATCCCTGCGTTTGCCACTCGATAGCCTGTTATTTTCCGCAGGATTCTGAGTTTAAAATGACAGGCCTTCCAAACGTGTCTTTTATGCTTTTTGTACGCGAATTCCGTGAGAGGTAATTTTTATGCGGCCGTAATAGTTGTTGATGGCTTGTCCACGGAACCCCATGAATTTTGTATAAGGTGTGTGTTATCAATTTTTTCTGGGCGTTGAAAAGAGTTAAAGGCTTCGTCTCATTTTTATTTATGCCATGTTCCCATTAAGTTTCACAAATTTTTCTTGTGTAGAATAAAGGGAGGGGAGGAAGAGGTAATCATGTCAACTTGTATGCAATTTTGGTGTGAAGTTAATGGAAAAGTTTATATGGAATTTTCACTAAGTTTAATTTAAGCCTGTAATATAAAATCTAGAAACATAATCCCCAGCTAATGTATACAGGGACAAAATGAATACAATTAAAAATGAAGGAAATGAATATTGTAGCAATAATATAATAATATATTTGATACTTATGAGGGCAACTAAAATACTTGAAATTCTGATGTATTTTGTCACTGCTCATTTTTAGAAATAAAATTATTATCATATGAGAACATGATGTTGCTTTGTTAGGAGGTTTTGAAGCTTGAAATTTTTTAGGCAATAAATATTGAAGCTCTAAATCGGGTAGGCAATGAATATCGAAGCTCGAAATTGCGTAGGCAATGAATAAAGCATAAATGGCAATTTTCATCCTCATCTTTTAATCTCATATATTTTTTACCTGCTTTTACCAGTATTGCATTATTATTGCTTATGCTTCTTTGAAAGCAGATGCGTTTTTAAAAAGTTGACTTGCTTTTAACAGTATTGCATTATTATTATGTATGCTTCTTTGATAGCAGATGCGTTTTTAAAAGATTGATGTAGAACTATGACATCATAGCTGTTATTTCATCTCAAAATCGGTCGAGCTCCTAAACTTTGCTTGCCAGCTAGAAAAATAGAAAATGAAAGTTTAAAAAATTACCATTATAGAGAGAGAGAGAGAGAGGGATAGAGACCGATAGAGAAGTCTCGCGATTGTTTCAAACCAGTTTAAACTGGTTAATGACTTAAATTAAATAAGACAAATAATGACTTAAAAAATGATGCTCTCATATGATAACTTGAAATTTGAGATCATAGATTTCCTTTTATTCTTTATATCTTAAATTTTTTTTTCTTGCTTTAAAATTTATTATTATTATTTTCATTTTGATACTTCCTTTTAAAAATTAAATTTTTATTTAATTCATCATTTGACTGGATTTAATTTCATGTATTTGAGAATTTTAAAAAAGTTAAGATTTCATTTCTCTTTGTATGGAGTTAAGGCAATGACATTTAATACTTCATTATTTAATAATATAATTAATTTCTGTTTTCAGACTTTTGTAAGATACGTTTCCAAAAGTTTTTGATAAAAATAAGTTTTAATTTTATGAGTGATAAAAACTGTACTTATCATAAAAACTAGATAGGCGATTTGAAATATTATTTTTACATGTAAGTGAATTAATAAGGAAAAAATATAATAACTAATTAAATAATTTTGAAATTCAAAACTATTTGATAAAATTCTCATGGCAATCTCACAAGTGGTTGGTAATAAATAACTCATATAACAAGCATTTTGATTCTTTGAAGAGAATGTGCAGTTTAGTATCCATAATCCATTCATTTGTTATATAAATCTGACAAGAGATATGGATAATTATGTCCATACATAAATACACGTAATAAGAAATGATATTATTCAATTCATATACTATTGAGTCAGAAAAACGATTTAATAAAATTTTTATAGCCATTTATGACAGGTATTTGGTCAGTTAATAAACAATTAGTGTGACGAAAATTATTTTTGAAGAGAATATACGTTCATTTACCAGTGATATTCCAACCTCTGAATCTAATGTTAATTAATAATGTATCTCTGGTATCTAGTAGACCGAAGACTCTCCTTCACAACTTCTAGTATGTTATTCTCCTGGGCATTGACGCGTCTGATAACAGAAAATACAATTGGAGTTTATCACCAAATACAATCTCCTTCTCTGGTTCCAACAACAAAGAGATATCAAACCACCGGCAAACACAAATGGATCCTAATTTTGATTCCCTGTGCTCGATAATCATCCACTTTAAACAAACACGCACACATCATTGCAATAATTGGAATAAATGTCAGCAAATGACGCGGAGTTTAATGCAGTACAACTTTGAAACTGCGGCTCTCGTCATGCCGTGAAGGGGGTAGGAACATTTGCAGCAGCAGATTGTCGGTCCATTGTCTTCCCTCGTTCATCCCTTTCGGGGCATCTCATAATTGATGCTTATGGAATCGGTGGGGTGCGTTTGGGAATTGCTGAGCGCGTGTTGGGGAGGTGGTTTGAATAATTTAAAGCTGATTTTAGGAGTGTTGCAGTTTGCGCACAGAGTGCTATGCTGAGATTCATCTAAGCTTGTGTAATCACCTGAGTTGAAAGCATTTCGGGGAATGTGTGGGCTACTGTACATTGCTGCTAAACATTGCACGTAGTTTTAAGTAATTGTTTGTTTCCGGTCTTGAGTGCGTTTGGTGGGTGTTTTAATTTTCCGTTTGTTTAAGGTTTGTGGTGATAGGGAAGGATTAAACGTTCTGATGTGGTGCTTTTATTTTAGTGCATTCGGTGAATTTTCGATACCAGAAATTCATGTGAATATATATAACATTGCAGCGCTCCAATTAAGGTCATGTGAATAATTAATTTTAGAAATTTCGAATTTTGTTATTGGAATTATAAGAAATAATATTGGATTTGTTGTTATTTAATTTGACTTCTTTCATGCTTGTAAAGTTGATATTTTGCCGCCGATTTTGTTTTGTTTTTTAACAGATGTGTAAGAGTTTTGATATCTTCGCATTTTCCAGGAAGATGTATTATTTTAATATTTTCTAAATTTGATTATCGATGAATTGATGAATTAAATTGTGTCTTTTCGCATTCTTCCTCCCATATACTACCGATTTCGACAAAAAATGTTAATTTAAAAATTCCATAATATTTATAAAATAATTATTATTATTAGAAATACAAATTAATCAGTAGAAATAATATTATTTATAATAGGAATCATAAAATTTAAGACTGAAAATCAGAAAACAGTATTAAAATTTTTCCACGCTTTTACATATTTATAGAATTTTATAATTTATTATAAAATTCTATAAAATTTATAATTATAAGAATTTTTATAATTATTTTAAGGGCACAGTGGACTTCAGATTTTGCTAGCTTTTTTATTAATTTCGATTTTTTTTTTCTAATGTTTCATCTTAAAAATATATGTTTATATGCACTTTAACTAGCATAATGAAACGCATTGTTAAATAAAATAAAGATTTAAATAGGAATTTTCAAAGGAATCAGTAAATTTTAGTGTCTTTTTTCTCAAAATGAGATTCCTTCCAAATTTAAATCTTCTACCTTTAGAATAATTTCCTACTTAAGGTGTATGTACACACTTGAAACTTCGGATATCAAAATATCGAATATTTTTTTAATTACTTAATAATGTTCTCTGATCCTTTAGCTTTCAAACGATACCAAGATGTTGCCAATATTAGAAATATTTCTTGATATATAATTATTTTTCTTGAGGTGCTTTCATTAAAAACTCTAGTTACGGTTTTTTTTAAACTCATTTTATGAAGAATATTTTTCCACTATGATGCTTCATTCAAACAATCATAACTCAACAAGAAATCAACCAAATACCGTTATTTATATATCAAAATAATCTGCATGAAATAGTGGATGTTTTGTGCCTCAATCAAAGTTACATTTATAGAAATAAATTTTTAATAGGTATTTAAAAGTTAAAATTAGAGAAAAAATCTCGCTTTTTCTATTCATGGTTGATGAAAAAAGGGTTAAAAAAACTATATATTTTTATAACTTGATTGAGACAGACAACATGAAGTCTAATATCAGGCATAATTTCCAACTAGAATTGTGTGTCTGTACAAATTAGAATCTAAGATATCGTGTTTCAAAAAATAGGCTAATTAGCTCATTAAATATTATTTAATTAATTAATAATTAGTGTAATATGTTTTTTTTTCCACTGAAATGAGTTTAAACATATATTAATGACCTATTGTGAAAAAACTGGATTTTTAACTTTAAAATTAAAAAGAAAATCTTCTAGTGTGTACGTACACATTAAAATTTAAAAATAAAATTAAATAAAAAGAAATCTTACAATTTTAATTAGTGCAAATAATTTCAACTCTTTTACTGATGTGAATTCTATAAGATTTACTTCAATTTAGACACAAAAAGACATTGATGCTATAAGTTCAAATTTATAAGGCGCATCAACATGTACTCAATTCTACATAGCTTCATTTCTTAAAATAATAATTACTTTACTAATGCAACTGCTAATTAATTTACTGAATATTGTATTTCGTCTTTTCTTCCTATTTCTTAAACGTGTCAAAAGTGTGCAATACGAACACGTGACGAATCATTAGGGTATGGAATTCAAGATAACAAAAAGAGACAATAATTAAACAGCTTCAATATCAACCATTTTGCATATCATTTGAACGATTCTTAAACTTTTTTTATGATTCACGTAGTACCTGGATAAACAGGAGCAAATAACACACTCCATATCTTGCCATCTAAAGCAAAGATATTATATGCAGAAAACACTCACGAAATCGTATGGATTATATGTAAAATTGTTTATGTACTTTCTAGAAGTGCTTGTATAAATAATAAGTGCCGTATCTGAACTAAATACCTTTTAACTGCCATAAAGAGCACACCTTGTCGTCATGCTGCCACGTGTTAGAGCGCAAAACATTTGGTTAAAATCAGTTATCTCTATTTGATCATCACCCGGACTCAAGATTTTAGTACTTGAAAACAAGAAATATGTTGATTTAATATACAAGAAATATGTTTATCTTACCGTTGTAAAGCTGAGATTTAAGTTCTTATATAATTAGTAATTTTCTTAGAAATTAAATTTTCAATGAGAAAAAATACATAATGCAAGCGTATTATATAATGATTTTTACAATTATTGTGCTGCAATCAATGATGTGTGTTTTTTCACTAAATATAGGCATGTGAATCAACATGTATTTTTAAAGTTACTGAAACATAATTGAGTTTATATATATAGTCTTTCCTTTAAATGGGAAACCGAAATTAAAAAGAATTACATCAGTAGCTGTGTGAGAGAAGCCAGTAACATTAACTCTGGCTACCTGACATCCCAGAGAAACAAATTGCATCAGTAACTGCGTGACAGAAGCTAGTAACACTAACTATGGCTACCTGAATCCGAAAGAAACGAATTATATCAGTAACTGCGTGAGAGAAGTTAGTAACATTAACTGTGGCTGCCTGACATCCTAGAGAAGCGAATTATAACAGTAACTGCATGTGAGAAGTCAGTAACATTAACTGTGGCTGCCTGACATCCTAGAGAAATCGGGATTATTCCGAATTTCCGCAAATTATCCTGCATTAGAAAAATATCTCAAACATAAATGAAATGTCAAGGAAAAGGAATTTGAATTCTTTATTTTCGGCGTCGTTAAAAAGTTCTTCTCTAGAGTAATAGTGTAAACTTGCAACAACCCCGTAATCTACATCCACCGTAATCGTTTAGAATATCATTCACAAGACATTCAGAACAACATCATAGAGATACCATATAATATTTTGTGCTAATATGCATCATATATAGTTACAAGCATCAGGAGTTTTAGACCACTTACTAAGTAATGCCATTGCCATGTCATTACTCTATTCAACTATTATGTTCGCAGCTTAAGAACCTTGAGTTCAAGCACTCCTTGACAATCCAATCAAATCGGGGAAGTCAAGTTTTTAGATAGACTTCGTATTTCATCACTGGAGCTGTAAGCTGTAAGAGGAATCGGGTTACTTTTGAAGTGGTATATTAGCTACTCCGGTGCCTGGTATGTGATATATTTAGTGGACACAGTTTTAAGCTCCTAATGCAAAAATTGCGAAAAAGAGTTACTTTTTAATAGTATTGTAAGTAAATATATTTGCGTATAATTTATGTTTCCTTTTCTGTTTGTATCTCCTCCAATGTTGTTTTCACCCACATAATTTTGTACAAAAATATTGAATGATATGAAAATTTTAAATATAAAAATATTTTAATAAGAAATAAAGATAGATTGAAAAGGATTAGGTTACTTACTTTTACATCATAAAAAATATTCAACAAACCTTATAATCAATTGATTATAAAATATTAATTTGAAATTTTACCATTTTGATAAAAATATTTTAAAATTCAAAATATAAAATCTCAAATATTCCAAAGTTTAAAAGTAGCATATATTTGATTTCCCATATAATAAATGAAAATTAAAATAACAAGAAGTAATTGCGGAAATTTATTATATTTACTTTAATATAATCCTGCTTGCAAGAATCGAAACTTCTTAAGCTAAACAATTCCAAATAATTAAAAAAAAATCATATGATATGTAGTCTTCTCTCGAAATAAGTATTTTAATTAAATAGAAAAGTAATCGATAGAACCAAAAAAATTTCCCCATTGTAAAATTTAGAAGGAAACCCCCTTAAGGAAAATAATTAATTTTGAATTTCATAAGTTAGATCATTTTCATGAAAGGATCAATAGTTCTTTGAACTACTTGTGTTTTATTTATATAAAACTATTAATTTTGTATGCATTTCAGAAAAATGGTAATATAAAAAAAAATAAAAATGTGTTAGAAGATTATTTTCTTAGTTGCTTGTATAACTATGAAATAAAATTGAAATAAGTTTCTTTTCAAAAAATAAAAAAAACAGATTAAAATACTGAAATAAACTTACAGATCTTAGAATAGGCCATAGTCTATATATATATATATATATATATATATATATATATATATATATATAATATATATATAATAAGGTTGTGTAAAAATTTATTTTAAAGAATGGTTTGAGAAATAGCACAATGGTGAAAATTTCAAGGTGTTTATAATGATCTAATTATGTGAATACAATAAATATTCTAAAAGTATTTTTGAATGTAAAATTTCTGAACTGTCTTTATTCAATAATAAAATTGGCAATTAAATAATAAAATTGAAGCAAATATTTTATTTCTCAAATGTATTTAATTCACGATTTATAGCAAAAAATGAACGAAAACGATATATTTTATTAAATGTAGAAAAATTATATTTCTATTCATTTATTCAAACACTTCTTTCTTTGCAAAAAACGTGATAAAGGGCATATATATTTTTCTGGCGCCAAATTAATCGTCTATGAATTGGAATTATTTTTAAAAGACATGAAATAAATTTCTTTCACTAAAATATTAACATATGAAATCGAGATGTATTTCGTCTGCAGAGATCCTTCACTTTTCTTTGTGAACAAATAATTTTTCATCGATTTCTATATGATACTTTTTAGATGAATTGACGGCCTTTTATCATTTTTTAAAAATGTAAATTAACTTATGCATAAATTTGTGACACTGCAGGGGCGGGGAGAGAATTTTAAAATTCTGAGGAATTCTTATAGTTTTGTTTGGATTCACAGATAAATTTATATTTTATAAACTCGAATGAAAATAAAACTTTTCTCAAAGAAATATTTTACATGTTTTAGATATGAACCAAACAGGCCGTTAGTCTTTTAAAATTTACATATTGTTAAAGAATTTGTAAATTTCAGCAAAAATATATTTTTTTTTCATAAAGGTTTTCATATGTTATCTATTTCAAATGGAATTTTTAAAAATGAATTTTAAATTGTATTGATATGAGTGTAAACGACAAATAATTTCTATAAAATCTTTTTAAATGTTTTATTTAACGATTTGTTTCATGTTTGGGACGATGGAATCTTGTATTTGATTTTTTTGTTTCCTTCCTAATGAACAAAAAAACCAAATATAGAATTTATAAATTCTGTAGCCTTGGTTCTGATTGATAAAATAACAGTGACCTATTATCAAAGCTTAGTTTTTCAATCGTTATTTTGTTGAGTCCTTCGTGCCTCAAAATATCGCTTCTTGAATTTAAAAAATAAAATTAAATCAGATAGAAAATCTGATAAAATTAATCGAGGATTTTATAGCTCCATGAAAAAATGACACATAATACATAAACTGCTTGCTGCGGATTATTAGATAAATTAAGCACATCGAGTATTATAAGTATTCAAGGATGCTATCTAACAGAAAGTAGAAAAAAGACAGATAAGAGATTGATTATCAATTAATAATTTAATTTTGTTAATTTTAAATCAATACATGTCGCAATATCAACATCTAGCAGTTGTTTTGAGAAAGCTCTGATTTATAAAACTACATTATAAATAAATCAGCAAAAACTAAAAAACGTCAAAAAAAATTCTTCTAGAACACATTTTTGCCTGTGCATTAAAAACAAAAAAAAAATCGTTTTTAAATCAAAACTCTAAAGTATAATATAAAAAAAATTCATAAGGCCGTATGAAATATTGAAAATAATATGCTACATATATGTTGGTGTGATGGGTTTTAATGCATCAGTCCACTTGGATTAGCTTAATCGTTTTATTTCTTGATTAAAAAGGAATGATCATGATGATTTTTACAAGTGAGAATTCAATGATGAAGAACAAATTTATAATTACATGAAGATGAACAGTTGATGTTGTTCAAACGGTCTTTATCACCTACGCGTGGCATATTGGGCATTTGTAGATGAATTCTTCTACTCAAGAATTCCAGTTTCGACTTTTTTCAGAGGGCTATGTCTTTTCGACTTCCGGTCACACCCTTTTCGGCTGATGTCCCTCTCCCCTCTGTTGAACTCTGGCTATCGAAGGAAGTCATATATTATATGAATCTGTCTCCAGTTAATAAGCTATTGCATTCCTTTCTAAACTTGTCTTATATTCCATTTATTATAGAAAAATATCTGGTTGTCCAGTCATCTGTCCTTTTATCTTATATCAACTCGTTATAACATTGTAAGCCAGAAAATCAACAACTGAATCCAAATCTAGTTTAAAATACCATATTCTAAAACCAAAGGGTAATCCTAAACTGATTACTCCGACCCACCCTGAGGCACAGGGAAAAAAACTGAATGACCGGACTACCACGACAACAATACTCGTGGGAACTGTGGTTGAGTCCTAAGGACCAGCACCGATCACGGTAATTACCTCCCTTCGATGAGAGAAGTACAGCCTCTCATCGAAGGGAGGTAGCCCCCCCCCACCCTTTTAGGGTGGCTAGAACCAACCATCATACCGGAAGCTTCTCATCCTCATTGTTGAGGTTCCCCAGAGTGTCCTTCTGGGTGGTGCAGCGGATCCTCAGCAAACAAAGTATACTTCCTTCGATATATTAATTTAATATATATATATATATATATATATATATATATATATATATATATATATATATCTATATTTCCTTCGTCGTATAATTAGTTTAAAAAATAATATTAATTTGTCTTTATGTAATGTAGCTCTAATTAAATAATTCCTTAAACTGTTCAATGAACCCACATGATCCTTTCATCTGCCAAAATCTAATTTATTTCCTTTATTTATTATTTAATAAATAATTCATGAAATAATAAACACATCATGAGATTTGCAGTTAGTACATCATTCCAAAAACATATGTTAAAACTAATGTTGCTTTTGTTCTTATCATCATTTTATAATTTATCAGTTAGTGTATTTTCACTTGCTTTGAATGATTTCAAAATTAGTTAAAGCTTATTCTGAGTAATTCATTTATCAATGAATATTAGATACATTGTTCAGTTAGAATAATAATCGCCATTACTTCAGTTGAACAAGCAACTCGACCATTCTCTCTACAAAGGATAATTCAATATACTTGTGGACTAATATTTTATTCATTGACTATAAGACTTGAATATAACGCGGAATTATTAAGTATTCTCTTAAATCACTTTACTAAGTATTACTTTAAAGTTTGAAAGACACTGAAATTAACGCGATTGTTAAAGTGGCCTCGTTTGTTAAACTGCACATAGTTTATTTCAAAGAACTGTTACTGAATTTAATTTTCGCTTGTACTTTTATGCAGCTGGCGGTCATAAACTTCGTAAATCTATCGATGGACTTAGGCTTTCGATTCATTTGCGCTTCCATATACTAAAGGATAAACAGTGTTCATGAAATTTCAGAATTCTGAAAATAAATGAAATAGTTTTGAATAATCATTTTCAAAGTAGTTGCAGTTAACTCTTTAACAGAATTTTGTAAAGATGTAACCATCACTCCATCTAAAATGTTATTTACTTGCTTCCTCTAAAATAAAATTTGTTTTTTTTTTTTTTTTTTGAATTTTTGCGCAAAATAGATTTTGTATTAAATGCATGCTATTTTTTGAAGAAACGTTATCTATTTCTTAAGATATACAGGGTGTTCATTAATTATTGTCGGGGTTTCCATACCTCATAACTTTCGAATAAAACATATTACGCAAAAACCGATTACGTATTCGTAAATTACAACTCAAAGAATTTTATTAAGAATATTAAAGAGTAAAGCTTGCACAATTTACACTTTGTAGGCATTCAGCTGAAGGAGATTATGTATTCGTAAATTACAACTCGAAAAAATATGTACTGGTAAATTACAACTCAAAGAATTATGTATTCGTAAAGTACAACTCAAAGAATCGCCTTCAGCTGAATGCCTACAAAGTGCATTTTGTGCAAGCTTTACACTTTAATATCATTAATAAAATTCTTTGAGTTGTACTTTACGAATACGTAATCGGTTTTTGCGTAATATTTTTTATTCGAAAGTTATGAGGTACGGAAACCCCGACAATAATTAATGAACACCTTGTATCATAAATTTGAGAGATATGGAAATGCAAAATATTTTCATAAAATCGGGATTCTCATAAGATAGCAAGAAGGTCAAAACTTTAATCTTGTCTTTAATCTCTGAGCAAAAAGCAAGCATACATAGCTGACAGTTTCTTTTTGATCAGACATAACCTATTCTTGGTTGCTTTCATGTAACAAATACCTTGCTGTCATGCATATACAATTACTATAGGGCACGTACATGAAGCAATGCACAAGATTTCTATAGAAAAATAAAAACCCAATGGTTTTAGAAACAAGGATAAGATTTCATTTAAGAAATTATTAAAAGAGTAGAATCATAATTCCTTTGCATAGTAGTGCTTTTATTAATTTTACTTCAATTTAAAAATTTGGTCAGATAATATATTGATTAAATTACTGTGGAAGTTGAGGTTTGAACTTGCAACGTTAGGATTCATAGCCGAGTAACAAAGCCACTAGACAAAAGTGTACACTCTTCTCCAGAAGTTATTATCTGGCTTATGATGTTACCACCACAATAGTCCCCCACCAGTGAATCGGTAGAGTTTATCGCGCCAGTTATGGCAAGTGACGAACGTGATTATCGCGCCAAGTGTTATGGCGAGCGACGAACGTTGTTATCGCGCCAAGTGTTATGGTTGGCGACGGCGAGCGTGTGTGAGTGGTTGCTGCCGGTAGATGGAGCCACGACAGCTCACCAATGGGCAGGTTGGGGTTCGAACTCGCAACGTTAGGGTTCATAGTCGAGTAACAAAGCCACTAGACAAAAGTGTACACTCTTCTCCGGAAGTTGTTAGCTGGCTTATAATGTTACCATCACACTACTTTCGAATATTGTTCAAAATGAATGCTTTCGACACCTGTATAAAGCTGCGTTCTTCTAACAATATTTGTATGCAGGCTATTTAGTTCATCACTTCGGGCATCAAGACCATCTTTTCGCATTCGTAAGAAAATATCTGCTGCGTCTACAGGAGAGCGTAAGCATTGTTATAAGAGTTAATTTCTACCTATTAAATGCCCTCTTTTTTTCAACTGGAAAGAAGATATTTAACAGGCCCTAGTAAACCAATCTTCATATCAAAATATTCAGAATCCCATCATTGTTTTATAGCTGACGTGTAGTAAATAATAATACCATTTAATTGCAATTATTTAAATGAAAGTACTGCCAAATTTCAAAGAATTTAGATATAATCACATACATAGACTCTTGCGACTCCCCTTGAGGCATGCAGGTAAGATTCGAATAACCGGATCGCCACTACAGTTGAGATTAATCGACCCTACACCATTTGTGTATCCACTAGGATGGCGAGATCCAACCACAATACCGATAGTTTCTAGTCCTCATATCTGAGGTGCCCCCTGGTGGGACAGTTCAGATATATTTTCAATGAAAACTAGCTAATTAATCGGACTACTTTCAACATAATGCTAAACAGACTGTGATCAACCAAATAGTTTTTAAAAATGCTAAACCTTATACTTACAAGCATTGCTACTAATAATGATAATCCGTCCCCTTTTGTACTGTGAATGAATTTTTATTGTTTTAAAAGTGATTGTTTCGACGAGTTATACTTCCGTCTCTATTAAGGCGATATTCGTCTATCGAAAATAACAGTTTTCAAGGGAGAAGGATTCAATTCTATCTGAAGTGAGATCTTAATATAAAATTCTAGAAGCTGATCCTAATCTGATCTTAACTCTTCATTAGATCTACAAATGTTGTATGGATCCTAATTATTATATTGAAGTATTTTTTTTTTTTTTTTTTTTTTTGTCCTGGAATGTTGAATTTGATCTTGGTTATTATGACAAAGTTCTTTCTGGTTTTGGAAGGCTGAGTTTTGAATTGAATAACTGTGTTCTAACTTGAGGACGAAAATAAATATGTCAAAATGTTAGTTTCTATATCATTTGTATAATGTATCACCCTCATCTGAAAGAAAAAAAATGTTGTAATTTGCAATCGATAAACCGTTTAATAAATACATTTTCTAGAAATATTCCAGGAATTGGGAAACGATGTTTGTGTTTTTTTGCAACTAAGCCAACATTACGATTACATACATCATAAAACATCAATATTTCAAAATGTTTGTTGTTATTGAAATATATTATTCCTTTGGAAAGCTTAATATCATACCCATAAATGAGAGCAAATAATTTTATTTCCTTTTTCGGTATTCTACTACAACTCTAAGATGTCTTAATTTTCGATTTCTCAAACTTCGCTTTATAAAGTCTAGGTTGAAAATGTTAATCAGTCAAACTCTTGAAAATCAGTCAAACTGAACAAAAATATGACTATAGAAGCTTCTTTCAAGTCATTATGATTGGATGTTGTATTGTTAAAAAAATATTTGCATATGGCAGTTTTTATACAATGAATAAATTTATATTACAGAGATATTATTTTTTTCAATTTAAATGTGCAATAAGTCATGCTAAGTTTAAAATAAGCACAACTTTACAAATGCTCTAGACATAAGCAGAAAACTTTATATATGCATAAATAAATACAAAAGAAATAATTTACTATTTGAAAATTTTACGGTATGAAGTCTGTATATTAAAATAGTTCAATTTTGTTTGATAGATGCAACTCTTCCTACTAATGATAAACGTGTATTACAAATTTCATATTTTTTTTTTGCATTTTAACCAATTATATTTTCATATACAAGGTTACAGACGCAGAAAAAAATAAATTTAAAAATGATTTTTAAAAAGTGGATATTTTTTAGTCATAAAAATACATCAATTATGTGAAAAATACAATATAATCTGTATACTTTATTTACCATAAAATAAAAATACCTATAAAATTGATATATATTAATTATTATGCTGAAGCTAACCGATATAACATTTTATCTGCTATTATATTATCTGTTATAAATATTGCAAATGAAGATTGTTTTTTGAAAAATCCCTTATACCTTCAATGTTACCTTAATCTATTTCATATATATTCACTTTATTTAATCTTGGAAATAATTGATCTTTCTAATCTATCATTGGCAGCTTGAATGTAGCTTTAGACTTGCCTAGCTCGTATTGACTCAGATAATTTATTTCCATTTCGGTCAATACGTTCGAGCTCAGGATGGAATAAATCTACGTTCTGAAGAACTCAAAAATAGAATTATATTACCATTTACAGATATATCAAAAGATAAATTAGGGTAATTTTCAACGGAAGCGAAATCTATTTCCGATAACTTTTGGAAGAAAAAAAATTGTCAAATATAGATTGGAAAGGGGACCCATTTTTATCTTTGGCGAATATCAATCATGTGGAAACTTCTGGAGGAAAAAAAAAAACGAAGATCAATCAACTGATTTCGATTTCATAGTTCACCCTCTTTTCCTTATCATTTTCTGCATATTTCTTTTCTTTTTAGAATTGATTTGAAATAAAATAACATCTCCTTTTCTTTTCTAAAAATCATTAAGACAAAATCATCCTTAAACTTCTACATGGGATTTGATATTAAAAACGGGTGTAAAGAGAATTCTCATGTTTAAAAATGAATTATTTTAAAGAACAGTCTTTTATTCCAAAAAAAAAAAAAAAATTAATGATCATTATTTAACTCTGAGCAAAAGATCTGAAAAAATAAAATCGTTTGCTAGCGATTCCGTGGAATTAGAAAATCGTATGATATATGATACTAACTGCTAAATTTAGACACGAAAAAACATCTTTAACAACGATTTATTTCAGAAAGCAGTGGTATGGGAGAAAAAGACAAATCGTGTGTTACTCGGAATAAAGTTTCTTTCAATGTTCTTTTCTAATTTGTGAAAGAACGAATGTTTTCTTTTCTCGTCATTTGTCTTCACTTCTTTCTTTTGACACAGTTGTTAAAATGATTGTTGAAAATGATAGTTTTTGTTTCATTGTTTGTAACGCTTGTAGTGTAAAAAGAAATTTGTAAATAATATTGCATTCTTTTGTGTGTGTGTTTTTGTGCTTAAGAAAATATATATAAAAAAATCCTACATTTTGATTGACATAATAAATTTGACTGCCCGTAAATACAATATAAATCAAAATTCAATTATAAAATAATACACATCCTCAATTAATTTTAATCTCAGAGAATTTTTGCTCAACCAAAAACTTGACATTTTTGAAAACGTTTATATATGTATGCGAGCAAAAGTAAAAAATGTAATAATTTAGATAGATGTCCTTAGGTGCATTGCTTTTATATTGCAGATATCAATAAATTACATTAATGAATATTAAGTTTCTCAATATATCCTTATACTCTTGAATGCTGAAATTATAAATCTTAAAATACATTTTGGCGTTCATACCTATGTGAATTGAAATTTTGGAATTAAGTTTCCCTGTTTGTGTGCGTGTGAATATAATAACTCAGTTTAAAGAGATCGATTAAGGAAATTTTGTACTTATTTTTAACATAAATATTGCAGCTCTATACAATTTTATTTAAATAAAATTCTGTCTCTACAAGGTTATATTTTGCTCTATCTGTTAGAATGTATTTGTATAAAACAATTCAAAAATACAAGGATCTAGATGAATGAAATTTAACATGTAACTTTACATCAAGATTATATACCAAATTTTAATTTAAATTCATGAAAGCGTAGAGAATAAGCCCATGCGTAGGGGGAAATTGTAGTTCCACAGCGGTAAAAACTAAGCAAATAAAATTAGGTATGGCTGTTCTGAATTGACAATTTATATCAGTATATCAACTCACATTCGATGGGTCAACAAAATTAGATATTATAACGGGTATTTACACATTTTTAGAACAATTTCAATAAAGAAATTTTTAAAAAGTAATGCGTTTTGGAATAAAAATTTCTGGCAATAGCTTATTACTTAAAAAGAGAAATATCGTCTGTTACTTTCAAATTGGTCCTTCTTTCAAAATGTCGCATATAAACAAGCTGTAGATTGAAAAATCTTTTTTTAGGCTTCACGAGGAGATGTATTCCTATACCATCATTGAAACACGTTATGAAATGTATGGTATTAAAATTTCTGTACAAAAAAAAAAAAAAAAGAATCATTATTAATAGGAAAGGTCTGTTGAAAAGATATATCTAATCGCAGACTAGCTACGATTGATATATTCTGGAAAATATTAGAAGAGGAATGAGAATCAATATCTTTAAAATTTTACGAAAAACCCTTTTATAATGAAAACCATGATGCAAATATTTAGCCATGAAGAAAGACTCTCAGATTAATCAATTAAAATAGTTTTTACATTTTAACATTGCTTAAATGAACTTGAATTCCTTCTAAAAATAGCAAACGTTCTAACATCTGTATAATGGAGCTGGATTCGTTTTTTTTTTGTATGAAAAATCGTAACTTATAATTTATCATATTGCTAAAAAGTCTAAACGTAAAAACTACCGAATTTTTTTAAAAACAAAATGAAAAAACAACATGAAAAATGTTTTTCCTGCAAATTTAACCCCACATGAAAATCAATTTATGTTTTTTGAAGCAAAATAAAATCATTAAATAGAAACGTAATAAAACAAACAATATAAAAAAAGTCTAAAAAATCGTTTTCATAATTCTGGTATTAACTATGGGCGTGAAAAAACATCGTCAAAATATTTCCCTTCACAAGACAGATGTTATTGTAAAACTTAAAATATTTCTCTTTTGTTATGTAATTGTGAGTAATATTAACAAAAATGTATTATTTATTATCTCTTTATTTCTTCTATTATATTTTGTTTCCAAATAAATGTTTTGGTTTATACACTAATACTTAGTTTCGAAAACTACTTTATTTCCGCTAGTTTTTTGAAAAAAAAAAACCTGAATAAGCTTAATTAAAGTAAATTATCCTTTCAAAATTCTTACGTCATCATACTATCTGAATTAATGTCTTATTTTATACCACTGATGTTGAACAACATTATCCATTATCCCCCTTGAAAAGATATCTTATCTTATCAATTGAAATTGTATTGTGAAAAAATACACATTCAAATAAAAAGACTTTACTTTTTATATATTACGGCTAAGATGTTAAAAGGACAGGAATAGTAAAGAATACATTTTTGAAGACGAACTAAATGGAAAATATAATGGAATTATCAAACAAAATTATGTAAAAATGTGTCTCGAATAAACTCTAAGAAGCTATTAGAAAGAGACGCAAAAAAATTGCTGTTAGGAAAAGCAAGAAGCTAAAAGAAAATAAGTAAACAGGAAACAAGTTTCATTTGAATCTATATAGTTACTTGCAAGAATTTCCAGGAATAATCAAGTAAGGTAATCATCTCAAACCAGTGGAAATGGTTTCCCCAAAACTTTCTCGCATACACTCTAATAAAGGTGTTATCCTAGAGAACTTGCATAGAATTGGCGTACAATTGTTGCGAATTATTAACCTTTGAAGGGAATTTAGCCTTTTAACTAAATCTATCGTGTGATTATTGACGAGTTATGTGGCGATAAATCACTGGCATGTGTTTATTAGAATCCGAAAATCGAGTTTGTATTTTAGGAGCGTTTTTTTCAAAATGACTCAAACAAAAATTTGGAACAGAATTATAACTGAAGTCACACAATCCCATACCAGTTTTGATACATTTAAATCATTGAAAATTTGAGTTATCACGTTTGTATGTTTCTAAAAATACAGACGATTAATCCCTCGTTTGATTTGGATCAGACTATAGATTTCATGTCTAGACTATAATGTCTAAATTATAGAATTCAATTCTGTGTATCGAATTTTATCAATCTGTAGCACTCTTCGTTTTGTAGTTATATTAAATTATATTCGAACAGCCAGACAGACAGACTTTCTCTGAAAGGATTGGGCTGAAAATTTGATAAAAAAATCTACGAATTTGGTAGAAAGGCCGTGTACCGAATTTAATCCCTAGATCAAAGCGGATTTGAGTTATCTTTGTCAAAGAAAGAGAAGCATTTTCCAAAAATGTGTTTTTCGAACAGAGGTACGAAACGTGGAGATTCGTCAAAATCTGAAGTTGATGATTACTATAGTTTCTCTATACTACATATAGAAGAAAGTAAAAATATACTTGATAAGACTTAATTTATTTTATTTGTAAAAAAAAATCCAGCCAATTTTGATATGAAAAAAAAGATGTAATTGCATCATTCCAGTAATTATAGAAATTTAAAACATAAAATAAATTTAAAATTAAATTCATTTTCGGTTGTCTAAATAAATATTTTGAAAGTATGCTTTCATTGAAAATTTTGGCACGTGAAGTGAGAAAAATAAATGTCTTCATTTTAATTAAAAAACTTACTTAATATGAATGAAATTAGTTTTCATTAATGGCGAAACTAATATCTAATAATATTAATTAAGCGCCAATTAAGTTATAAAAGATGATATATTTATTATAAGCATCGATTTTCAGAGCCAGAAAATTCGTCTAATATTAATTAGAAAACCTCACTAAAACAAAGAGTCTGGATGAATAGAACTTAATTTGGTTCTTGTTTAATGATGTAAGAAAAAAAATGAAGCATAATATTCTATAAAAAAAATGAAACTTAAAAATTGCCTTCATTAACCAACATTTGATATTTTTTCTTAATACTCCTCTGCATGGAACGCAAGAATATCTCATTGTTTATTTACTATTATAAAGGAAGAATTTCAGAAAAAAAAATACTTTTTTATTTCATTACAAGACTAATTTTTTTTTCTTTTATTCAACGCATAAAAAAGTAATTAAACAAAGAACTTATTTTTTTTTTATTGTTGAAAAATGATATCAAATTGCAGTCTTCTTTATTTCCTTGATATTTTTAGCCTTAAATATATTTTGCTAATTAGAATAAGCTGTACGTTATGAATAAAATAACGATATATGACATTTATTATATTGCTAATAAGTAATTTCAAAAATGATATTGATAGAAACATTTCTCTCGTACATTTATCTCTTAAGATTAATCAAATTTTATCAAATTGTGTAAATTATAGCATAACTGAGATCAAAAACGCACACACGCACACGCACACGCACGCACACACACACACACACACACACACACACACACACACACACACACACACACACACACACACACACACACACACACACACACACACACACACACACATTTGCTTGAATCTAACAAAACAAAATATGTCGAATTTTCGTTTTTCTGAAACACAATCGTCTTTACTGAGTGGAAAAAAAGTACGAATTGGAAGAAAAAAAAAATCTGGAATAATCAATTGGTTTGTGATAGATACGATTGCAATGAATACAACTCATTATTTTCCTTACCCTCCCCCCTCCCCATTATTGATATATATTCAATAAAATGATATAATGATATAACCAGATCTGGCAAAACTCTACTGTTGATCTACAAAAAATCGATCTAACTATTTAATAGAAATTGCATCTTTAATGTATTTTTGAGTGGTATTAAACTGTTAATTATTAATTCATTCAATTCCTACTATAAGTTCACACTCTCCCTATGTATATTTATATATCTTGTTCAAACTTTCAATCGTTAATAAAATACTTTTTATTCCTCCACTCAAGTTCAAATGCATTTTTTTAAACTTGTAGTGGATGACACTTGATGTTAATAAAGTTTTATTTTAAAATTGATTAATTAATCAAATTTTTACATAAATTTCTATTTTGTCGCCAAAATTGCCAAATCCGTCGGCATGTCGCCAAGTTTGTCGCCAAGCTATATTTTACCACTTAATATCTTTGTAATTCTGTCATATGAATATACATATTTATATTCATTGTAATTATTTAATTAAAAGTAACTAAAAAAATGTTGACCTAAGTAGGAATTGACTTTAATTTTTTTTAATTACTTGTTTATATCTTTATTTGCTTGCATGGGAATATTTTTATTTAAACGCATAAGAAAGCGGATGACCTTCATGAAATAAAGTCACGATTTTTATAATGTAATCAACTGTTCGTTCACGGTTTCGAGAAACTTCCACACTTTTGCGCATGCGACAGGTTGTGTTTATTTAGTCAAAATGGGAGGGCCGCGGTTGCCTGGTGATAAGGACTTGGCTCGTGAGCCGTTAGGTTTTAGGTTCGAGACCCGATTCCACCGAAGAACCGTCGTGTAAGGGGGTCCGATGCACACTAAAACCGTCAGGCCAAACGTCCTCCCGCTGGTGTGGTGTGGTGTGGGGAGGGCGGTGCCAGCTGAGGTGTCGTCCTCGTCATCTGACCGTGGTTCAAAATTATGAGGCCCGTCGCTAAATAGCCCTAGTGTTGCTTTACAACGGGACGTTAATACAACTAAACAAAACAATTAGTCAAAATAGGGGTGAGATTAAAGAGGAAAGAATGTGATGTTTACATTTAATAATAAAATGAACTCGGATTATCCGCGGACTTAGGAAGTGAACAATTTGTGTATAACATGTAATATTTTGGGAAAAAGATTCTAATTCACTGTAAAATAATTTGGAACAATTTTTATTTACTGTAAGAGTCCTAAATATTAACGTATTATGGATAAACGAAGGATTTCTGTTTTTTAGATTTGATAATTAGCTTTTTTACAAAATAATAAAAATTTGCATACCACATTTCTTTCTTATTTGTTATTGAATTTTTTTGTGACATTTTGAAATTAACAACGGTAGATAATCTCAGTCACATTTAATGATATTATATACAATATATTTTGCGCCACTCCTGAAATCTTTTTTGCCACTTGAACTAGCCACAAAAACAATCAATAAGCAATTTTGAGTTAAAATAAAATATCAAGGTCAGAAACTACACGACAGGACACTAACATACACTTGGGGGGGGGGGGGGGGGAATGAAGGAAAAAGTATCTAAAATCAAGGCTAAAGAATAATGAAGATTTCCCAAAATACGCCCAGCCCTTAGCGAAGTAGAATTGTCGAAAATTGGTTGTCTAGGGTTACTGAAACGAACAGTAAATCTGGTTTCAAATCAAATATGTCAATTAATAGACAGTATATCTGAGCAGTGGTAGGTTTATTGCGATGCCCTTGTTGTAAACTGGCCAGATAATTTCTCTTTTTTAGCTTAAGCAGCAAGCTAATGATTTATTTTAGGTTGCTTTTTACTTCAATAATTTTGTAACAATATGTTCTATTTATTTTTTATGAATCATGACTATACAACATTCAAATTTGTAAATGATTATATTATAAGACATCAGGGTATATAAATATTGGAATAACTAAATAAATTCAATGAAACAAATAGAAATTTCACTACTTTTATTTCCTTACATGTTATTCATTTCAAAGTATTTTAAGACTATTATGTGCCTTTTTGCTGTTTCATTAATTTTCCAGATATGAAAAAACATTTTTGATCGATTTGCCAGCGCTCGTCTCTCAAGTAAATCCAATAGGTCTGAGCCGTTGGTCTATCAGTCAAATCAGAAGCTTAGCACTGTGTATGAACATAATAATTCAAAAATTAAATAATAAAGATTATTTATTATTAAAGAAAATTAAATAATAAATTTGTTCCGAAGTCTTTCACAATGAAAAAACAGGCGAATATTCTTTATTTAAGATATCATCAGATGTAACATCAATATCTGTCAGGTATTTTTCTGCAGGAAAGTGCATATTAACTGGAAAAAGGTCATGCCTATGTCTGGAGAATCAATTCTAACCTTTAAGAACTACATTACAAAATATAAACTTTAATTTCGAAAATAGAATGTTGTGGTAATTTTTAATTCTGAAGTTCCAAATTATGGGACATCAAAAAAGTATATAATCCGATAAATATAGACGGAATGTCCCTTACATTATAGCTTGCATATTAAAAGAAATATTTCCTTCTTTATGATGGCTTATTAAACTGATTATTTTATTCAATAACATGCAAACATAACATTTTCTTTCCGAATCTTTCATTGTCATTCGTAAAATATATTCATTCTTCCATCTCATTCCCTTTGTAAAAGTTGCTCGCACTGATTATATGAATAATCATATTAAGAATGTCGCAGAAATTTTGTTGTTCCTTTTATATTTTAAAATTCCATTGCAAATACATTCAGAATTTTTTTCTTTTGTCACTAATCACTTAAAAATAAGGAACATAAAGTGAATAAATACTCCTTTCTTCAATTAAAAAATATTTATTGCCATTATTAGAAGCCATTTTAAACAATCCCGGCTTTAAATGCAGGAATAAATAACATCATAAATATATTCTATTCGATATTTTTAAAGTATGCATCTTAAATATTATCCCAGTAAATGAATGGGGCATTTTTTACATCATTCGCTTACGCTTGATTACATGTTGTGCTAAATTGTTTAATGATCCTCGACAGTAATTCTAAAGAATTTAATAAACTCCCGAGTTCATTAACCTTACTCCAAAAATCTGTCAGATTCCTTGCATTGTCTGAAAACCCACTGCTGCTAAAAACATTTCCCACCAACACAATAATCAAAACGTTAATTGGATGAAAGCTAAGAAAATTGTTTTGTGTTGCGTGTTGGAAGTGGCACCAAAGCCTGCACCACCCACCGCACCATTCATTCTTTTCATACCGCTCCTCAAACGACACGAACACCCCCCCTTCTTCAAAAAGACCCTTTCTTTTTAAAAGAAGAGATAAAAAATCATATTTTTCCATGACAGATGAGAATGAAACTTCCCACCCTCCCCATCAAGCAGTACAAGATTGCTTTCTTTCATTTCAGGGGGGTGGAAAAGAAGGGAGATCCACCCCCTCGAACGGAATGAAAGGAATAATTTTAGAGAGATTATAAATTGCGGGGGTGGTTTGGGTCGAAGTAGGGGGAAAGAGTCAGGGACTGCACCAGCATGCGAGGGTTAGATCCATTTGATTGGACACGCAGCTCTAGCAGCGTTAAGCCTAGCAGAGGGGTGAGCTGGGATTTGGTCGACCCTCCACCCTTCAAGATAGTGTGCGCATATGAAGCTATAGATGGATAGCTCTGCAAGCAGAGGGTGTTATTAAAAGAAGGGAAAGAGAGATGTCTATTTTTATAGAGTTGTTTGAGGAAACCACGGGAATCCATATTTAATAGCAGCTTTCAAATTTTATGCATTACTGTTGGGGAAAAAGAAGCTGTATTTATTATGTTTGCTTCGATTTTCAGTTGGGGAAACAAAGTAAGCTGATATAATGGAGATCGTATGGATCCGTAAATATATCACAAAGATTAAGGACAAAAAAGGAAAGTAATCTTAAGTCAAATACTTTAAGCACAATTATTGAAGAGAAATATTATTTAAATGCAGTCATTGACTTTGCATTATTGCCTGTTGGAAAATAAGCAATTAGGCCACAGATTAATCAGAAAATTATGCTTTAACCGAAGTTTTTTCTTATACATACAGATAAAACCTTGCATTAATGTGCATTTCCTGTAACCTTTTATGTCGTTATTTACAATTATAACTATTTTGTTGTATAAAATTTTAACTTAAATGAAAAGAAAACTATCAATCAAGATCTATACAGACATTAAGTTGATATTTTTTCCTTTTTCGGGAAAACTGATGAAAAAAAATTAATGATGGCCTTGGACAATGGATTTCTGAAATACTGAAGGATTAAATGATAGTTTGTAAAGCTACATTAAAGAGTTTCATAATCAATCTACAAAAATATGCTGTTCACACGCATGAATAAATTCCATCCATGACAAATTATATCGATGAAATATATTTTTGCATTAGAAAATCAAGATGCAATTAAAATTCCAGATATTGTTTAGCAAAAGAAAAGAAAAATATCAAATTATATATAATTGTTTGAGGAATTTAAAGAAATGTTTAATGATGGGTTTTAGATTTCATGCATTAGTGGAGAGGAAAACGATTTATATTATTTACTTTAACTTTGAAACAACACAGCAAGCTGATGAATGAATATCGTATGACTTAGCAAATGGATTGTATTAATTGAGCAAAAAAAAAAAAAAAAAAAAAAAGAAAAGGAAAGAAAATGAAATAACTGTAATTCAAACGCATCAAAACAAATTATTGCTAAAGAAACATAATTCTAATGCAATTATTGCTTTGGAATTCGATTGAAAACAACGCAGTTGTGTAACAGATCAATTAAATACTCGCTCACAAATACTGTTGCCTTAAGTTCAATTTTTTTTTTTTTTTACATTTAGAGAAAAATTGCAATCACATTATTACAAGCTGCTTTTTTATCTACTGTAATTGCTTTCAATTTTGGGTCATTTAACTTTGTTTAAAAGTTCAAATTGAAAATAAATTACCAGTATTTAATGTAGGAGTATATATTCATTTTGTGGGAAATTAGAAATTTAATAAAAACGGTTTTTAAAAAAGCATTTTTGGAAGTGTGCTGGAACGTTGAATATTTTTTTATTTCGATTGTTTACTTTTTAATCTTTCATTGATATTTCCTTTGTTATAATTTTTTTTTATTAATTAATATTTTTTCTCAATTTCTCAACCAGATTGCGATTTTATTTCGATTGTTGTTTACTTTTTAATCCATCACTGATATTTCATTTGTTTTAAAGTTTTTGTATATTAATTATTTTTTTCTCAATTTCCCAATTAAATAGTGTGCAATTTCAGCAATGCTTAATGAAGTACAAATATAAATTTTAACTGAAGCAACTCAATGAGCGATAATTAAATTCTGAAAATATTAAAATAGCACATTCTCATCGAGAATATATAAATTTACAAATTTTTAGGAAGGTAGAATGAAATAAATTTAAAAAATCCATTTTTACAAGCATGAAGCAAATCAAGTTAAATAAAGCATACAAACAATTATTACATAACATTGATTGGTTACTTCTTCAGATGGTGGATTAACCAATGAATAATGATGTTATGATTAAAAAATTTGTGTGCACTGAAAATATGTCGTTTAAACATAAAAGAATGTTTCTTTCCTTCCTGATAGCTTATTCAGTCTAAATCATTCCTGATAGTGACAATACGAGATACTGCTACAATTTCTGATTTTATTTTTTATTATTTCAAATTCAAAGATCTAAAAATCAAATTAATTTTTTTATCAAGTATTATTTCCAAACAAATATATAATGTAGATATTGTTTTTATAACTTCCAAACGATTACATAATTTAGATATTGCTTATATACATTGGAAGAATATGAAGCAATGTTAAATTAAAAGTTGTGGTAAATTTGAAACGTTTCTCTTATTATTCTATAATGTTTCATATTATGGATTATATGACACTGTGAAAATTATCAGGAATTTTTAAATATGTTATGCCGTGAAAGAAGAATTCTTTTTAATTAAAAAAAATAACCAACTCAATTTTACTTTAAAATTAAAAAGAAACCTAAAAATTATATTTCATGAATTCATAAGTTCATCAGAAGAACTAGACAATTTTCGAAAATTTCTCCAAATCAGAGCAAGAAGGAAAAATAAAGTTACGATTTGGATCATGTTATTAAATAGTAAATTTGAAATGTATCATTTTTAAATCTAAAAAATATAAGAATTTAAAGAACAGTTTGAAAAAAAAAATACTGATATATACAAATAGTTTCTTTGGCATTCACAATACAGATAAAATTAAATAGTTTGGTTTTTTTTACCTGAAGGATTAGTTAAGAATTCATCAAGTTAATAATTGAATTCAGAATTATTTTGCCATTCAATTATCAATTCAAGGCTCTAAATTTTCCATAAATTAATTTATAGTCGCTTGTTTACTATAAATCTTTTATTCCATTATCGTTTGCTTTTTTCACTTTAAGCTCTTCTATTCCATTAAAATTTTCTTTTTTCGTTATGACTTCTTCAATGTTCTTTAATGTTTTGTGGGATCAGGAAAAATTTAAATACTGCTGGTTTCTCGTATATATTTATTGTTACCTAATCTATTATTTTCAGTCAAAATATTTCCAGTATTAGAAAAAAATACAAATAATCCGAGTTTTTCTATTCAATTGATTTATGTAAGCAAATAATGTTGAAGAAAATATATGAATATATCAAGGATTTTTTTTTTAAAATTAAATTTCACTATGTAGAAATTTTAAAACAAATAAAATATTCCCTTCAGTTTTTTATTTATCTGTTCAGTTTAAATATTTTGTCTTGTGAATATTTTTTAAGGAAAAAAAAGGAAATTTATCATAGAAATTTTGTCTTTTGTCTTCACAAATTGTTCCAATCTCTTTTAATCAAAAAAGCAGTTTTGCGTTAAACGTTCTAAGACCATTTAGAAATATTCAGTCATAAAATTGTTTTTTCAGTCTCTTCCTATACGGTCTTATATCCTCATGCATATTTTCTTGCAGAAAAACACAGGTAAATGTACATAATTGCCAGATTGTTGTTAGTGATGTTTAATGGATCATAACCTGTTAGTTTATCTTAATGAAGGTAATATTTGACAAAAACCAGATGTTACAAAAACAAGCTAAAATCTTATCTAATCTAATCTCATTTTATCACACGCAAAATGTAATCAAAACGGGCTTTAAAACATTGGTATAACTATTAAGTATCCAAAGCTGTGAACATAGAAGAATAACGGGAAAAAAAATTGACGTCACAAAATCTTATTGGAAATGAGGCAAGGACACATGAATCATAGGGAAACACGTGTCACAAATTACGAAAGAGAACTGGGAAGAAAGTAAAAAAAAAATGTTTCTAAAGTATTATTTTCATGAAAAAAAAAGCATCGATTTAAATACTAAATCAAAAGCTTATTTTAAAAATTAATTTTGGATCTATTTTCAAAGAGAAATTTAACAATATTTTAAAGAAAAATTATCGGTAATAATACTTAATTAACGAAATGTAGAAAATAACTTCAATAATTTTAATTCTAAAAGAAATTTTAAGTAAAATGGCAAATATTACCAAATAACCTTTTTTTTAAGAATAAATCTATTTTTTTTTTTTTTTTGTAAAATATTGTCGATACAGTGAAATAGTGTTAATGCTGATGATAGCACTATTTTTATTATCAATAAGCTCCGGATTTCAACGCAATTGCAATTATAGTTGCATTTGTACTATTACAGAAAATTCTGTTTATATGATGTTTCCTTTTGTGTCATTTCTCTGTAAAACTATATTTTTACCATAATTTCTACTTAAGTGTAAATATGGATTATTAATCTAATTTTGCTAGCTTCTTCAATGTCACTGCACTTTTTCAGGACTTTAGACTTGTTGCCACTTAAGAAAACACTTCTTCGCAAAATGTCAGCAAAGGTGAATTCAATTTTATATGTAGAATCAAATAGTGGAATATAATTTTTGATTTGAATTTTTGATACAAATCGAAGGGTCTAAGAATGGTATCGGTCTGGAGTGTGAAAGACTTGATGGGGAATTTTTGAATCCTTCTAATCACGAGATACGTTCACGCGCTCTACATATTTGAACCAAATGAAGCTGGTTCCCACTATCCGGTTCATACTCTTCGCTTTTTTCAGAGAAACGGCATAATTCAATAATATTAGGAAAATATATGAAGCATTTGCGAATTTTTTTAATGCGATAGCATTATTATGGCAAAGAAGTTGAAGCAAAGTAAGCAGTATGTTTATTTGTGAAGATTTTTGTTTGCATTTGAATTACTAAATAAATCAAATTAACGAAGTTCAAATGGTTCATTATTCATCTAAGATTATTAATAGCATTTTTAACATCTAAAAATACCTGCAATTATTTACGATTTCAAAAAAAAGAATTAAATAATTAAAGGTAAAGCTTTTAAAAATACATAATACAAAATAAATATTTAATCAAGGCTTTATTCTTTCTTTAACTATGCCGTAATACACTCTTCAAGAAATTCAAATTTAAAAAGATTTTTTTTTCATTCTTTCAAGACTTATTTTCTAAATTCTATAAATAATTATAAGATAATATAGTTAATTACATTTTTAAGCACTTCAGGATTAAAAGAAGTAAGAAAAAAAGAATATTTATATGAATTAGCATTTTTAATTAACCATTATATTAATAAAATTTTTAATTATGATAAAATAATGACTCTGTAAAAAATTAATTTCATGAGATAATTATGAAATCAGAGGAAAAAGTCAGTATTAACACAATTCTAAGTATTTTAAATTGCCATGACAATGTTTATTGATATATCTTAATTAGGTATAAAATGTAATAAATAGCACTTTGTCATTGTAATATTGTAATTGTCAATAATATTGAACTTTTATAAAAGGTTGCTACCTTTAAGTTAAAATGTTTAGGTGTAAGTTTGTCTTCTCAGTTAAGATGGTCAATCAAATTAATATTGTGTACAATGGTTTTTATAAGTATTTAACAAAGACTAGAAAAACGTTTTTGAAACTGAATGTATCTTAAGGTGACTCTATCAAAAATCTGATTTTTGGCAAAGATATAGAATATTTTTATTCATTTTTTTTCTTTCTAGTATCGTTTTGAAAGTTAAATCGATTTTTTTTCAAATTTTTAAAATGTAATTTAAGTTTTAATGCTATTTTACATTTTTAAAGGCTGCTTATTCATATTCTCAAATCTTGATAAAATCTTTTTAAATCTCAGAAATTAAAAACTTATTCATATTTCTCGTTCAAAGTTTTGTAATATGCAATTCTTAGCTATAAAATAAACAGTTTGTTGAATTTAAGTTATTTCACAATTATTTTAATGCTTCATAATAAAAAAAAATGAAAATTTCACATTATCTATATTTGAATGGGATAAAATTGGGTACGAATAAAAATTTCTTTGCTCAGATACTATGTAATATGTCTCTTGTCTTAATGAATATATTTTTTTCGTAGATATTTTTAATATATTTTTTGTAAAAAAAAATATCTAATATAAATATTTTATAACATTTTTCAACTTCCAGAATGTAGTGACTTTGATTAACTCAAACCATTTATTTCTAAGTCAAGTGCATTCATTAACTACTATTCCCTATGCTATTAGAAATTATTAAATTCAGAAAGTGTATCGCTAATTTTTAACTAATTAGTTCTTATCTTTAAAAAATGAGATTTAATTGCCTTAAGTTCCATAGTTTAATTGCCTTAATTAAGAAGTTCTTTAATTCTGATGTTATATCAAGATCATAAATTTTATTGAGATATTTTCTTGAGTAAGAAGAAAAGAATATTCGATATAATTCACTAGTTGTAAAATTTATATTTCCTTTTACAATTTCGGCATATATTTATTGTGTAATTGCAGAGTAAAGAAGAACTCGGACACTTACATTGAACCCTTGCGAAGAAATCTCTGCACTATTAAAAGTTATTAAATTCAGGAACTTTAACACTAATATTTAATTTCTTTGTTTTCATCGTTAAAAAAATGGGAGTTAATTGCCTTAAACTTATGACGCATTTGAGGAATCATTCTAATTAAGAAGATTTTTAATTCTGATGTCATATCAAGATCATGAATTTTCTTGAAGATATTTTTTTTCTCAGTATATATAATTACGAAAAAAAGAATATTTGTTATAATTCACTATTTGTAATATGTCTTCTATTTCCCTTATAATTTCATCACATATTTATTATGTAATTGTGCACTAAAGAAGAACTTGAATAATTACATTGGTCGTCACGAAAAAAACAACTCTTGGTTAATTCTTTAATCAATTTCATAGTTATTTTCGTAATTATGATGAAAATTTGACTAAATTGTTTGTCTAAAGTAAAGATTGAACCTTTAGTTTCTCTTCCTTATAGAATTTTTTTCATTTAATTTCAAAATCGTTCTTAAATTTTATTTTTCTTTGAAACTAGGTTGTTAAATTTAAGAACTTGAACTCTAAAGTTTAATTAATTAGTTGCATAGTTAAAATCATATTTAATGACATTTATTTCACAATGCAAATGAAAAAATTTTCTCATTCAGAAGATTTTTAATGCAGATGTCAAATCAAGACATTTTCTTAGTAAATAAAATTATGAAAGAAAAAAAATATTTGATATGATTCAGCTCGCTGTAAAACCTTGATCCATATAACTCATAATTTCATCACGTAATTATATTACTTTTATGAGTTAAAAAAGAACATGTGCAATTACATTAGGCCCTCACTAGAAACTCTTTTTTCTAACTTGTTTAATCTGATTCATAGTATGAGACACCGTTATATTCGTAATTGCTTAGAAATTCGAAAAAAAAATGTTTCATACTGATTCTCATTAATTTTAATATAGGTAAAATTTAAGCACTAAATTCTTCAAAATTAAACAAGGAAGAGTTTAGAATTCTTTTCATAACAGAATCTTTTATGTCTATGTCAAAAACTTCCATATTCGAACTTCTATATGTTGCTAGAAGTCATTAATTTCGGAAATTTAATGAGTAAATTTTAAACACATCCACTTTAACGAGAAACTTTAAATAATTAGGCTCAATGTTACAAACATATTTAATGACTTTTAGTTTACACCGAAGTTGAAGAATTATTCTTAATAAGAAAACCTTTAATGCATATGTCAAAACAAGATATTTTCTGAGTAAATAAAACTGTAAAGGGAAAAAAAAATATTTGATATGATTCAGATCATTGTAAAACCTTGATCCATATCACACACAATTATATTACTTTCGTGAGCTGAACAAGAACATGGACAATTAATTGCATTAGAGCCTCGGCAAAAAAACCTTTTGTTAATTTGTTTAATGAGTTCCATAGTATAAGATATAGTTATTTTTGTAATGACTTAAAAATTTCAAGAAAATAGTTTTTGACACCGATTCTCATTAACTTGTTATATAGAGGCAATTTCAGCACTAAATTCTTCAAAGTTAAACTAGGAAGAAAAGTTTAGTATTCTTTTCATAACAGAATCTTTTAGTTCAATGTCAAAAACTTCCATATTTCGATTTCTATATGTTGCTAAAAGTCATTAATTTTGGAAACTTAATGAGTAAATTTTAACGAGGACTTGGAGAAATACAAATTCGAAGAATTTTGCAAATGTAAAAAGAATCGGTCATTATCGAACTTCCTGTCAACTAAGGGGAAACAGGTGTGCTTCGACGAAGCAGTTATTAAGGAAGCGAAAATTAATTATTTTTTTATAACCCAGGTGTTTTCATTAAAAGGAGCACTTAATTAGCGAAGAGTAATTGGATTTTTGATGTGTTTCCATTTCATTTTGGGGCCCGATTAGAAGAATCGAAGGGAAGGACTAATGGGATGTAGGGAGTTTTAAATTTCAAAAACAGAGAATTCAAAAAGAATTTTTTATTTTTTATTTTTTTTTATTTTGAGTTCTGAAATTGAAGGATGTAGTAAAAGATGTTTTCAAAGAAAAACGTTTAGAGTAAAAGTTGGAAAATATCTATCATTACTGTGTTGGAAACCGATTACATTGGATTTCTAAAGAAGTAAATAGAAATATTAAGGTATCAGTTTTTAAATCTTTGAGAATTACTCTCTGAAATTCGATGAAAGATACTAAATTTTTTTCAAATAAAAGCATCTAGAATATGTTTTTAAATTCTTTTTACTTCTGAAATTAGAGATGATCTATTATAGAAAGTGTTTTAAAAGAAATGTTTAAGTATAGAATTTCGAAAGTATCTGTAATGATATTGGGTTATAATTGAAGAAATGAGATTTGACAAGAAATACATGGAAATATTAAATAATCATTTCTTAAACCTTTCAGCTTACAGGATTTCCTGAAGCTAAAGAAATAAAAGTCATTTTATAAAGGCAAAAAATATTATAAAGTTTTTTTTTTTGTTGGACCAAATAATACTTAATTATATCGATTTCTAATTAAATGATATCTGAATTTTCGGATATATATTATACAGAGATCACAATTATCCAGATATATGATAACTTGACAAAAGTAAAAGTGTTGAAAGGAAAAAAAAACTTTTTTTTTCAAAGTTATAGACACAAAAAAAGAAATATGTTGTGTAACTCGAACCAACTTTTAGGCATATTCATCACTTCAGGGATCTTAAAGACCTCCTTTTATCACTCAAAATGTTTGGTGGGAATACGCAGGCGACGAACAACTCAGCCACATAATACAGGGTGTTTATAAAGTCTCGGACCCATTTTGATGTTTAATAACTCATAAAATAATAAAGATATAAACACACTTATGGCATTTATTGATGGAATAACTCATATATTTTCCTTTTCAGGTTTGAATATTTTTACTTTTGTAAATATCGTCTGCGCGTGTGGTTAATTTCAGATAATTTCTTTTTCCAGTCTAAATATCTGTACTTTTCTAAATATTGTCTGCTTATTAATTGCATTTTTCTCTCTTTTGTTTTTGGCAACTATTGCAATGTCATGTTTACTTTTTATGTGTTTGTTCTATGTAGTACTTTTGTATGTGATGTTTTATTCGAGCGGATATTAAGGAGAATGCATACACCACAAGAGAAAGCACAGATTTTATGGTGGTTCATAGAAATGAAATCGATAGTGCAAGCACAGAGAAATGCACAGAGAAATTTCAGAAGAATTTACCAAAAAGATCCTCCATCCAAAAACAGCATCTTGCGGTGGAAAAAGAATTTTCTAGAAATTGGAAGTATCGAAGATAAGAAACGTTCCAGACGTCCTTGCACAAGTGATTTTGATGTTGAGCGTGTCAGAGAGACATTTTTACATAATCCTAGAATATCTGTGAGATCAGCGGCAACAGAATTGGATATGCCAATTTCGACGGTGTACAAGGTTATTAAGAAAAAATTAAGACTGCGTGCATACAAAGTTCAAATTGTTCAAGTTTTGGAACCGAACGATAGGCCTAGGAGGATGGCCTTTGCAACAGATATGCTAAGGAGGATAGAAGATGCTCTTGATTTTCTGAAGAGCATAATGTTCTCCGATGAAGCATCCTTTCATGTTTCTCGCATTGTTAATCGCCATAATGTGCGCAAATGGCTCTGTGGATGCCGACATGCTTGTCGCTACCTGGCGTGAAATTGACTATCGACTTGATATTCTCCGTGCGACGAAGGGGGCACACGTGGAAGTTCATTGACAAGGGTCATGAAACTTTTTGAGTCTATTTAACCATTTTTGTTATTAATTTAAATCTATCTTTATTATTTTATGAGTTATTAAACATCAAAATGGTTCCGGGACTTTATAAACACCCTGTATATTTCAAATTTGTCCTACTGGACACATGGGTATAGCACATGCCGACCCAACAATTTGATTTTTATTTATTTTTGACAACTATTTAAAACGAAATATATTACTTTTAAAGAAAATTAAAAATGTAATTTTTTAAAATTTTAAAATATTTCAGTAATTGTAATTTTTAATTTGTTATGTTATTTTTGCTTTATTTTTCAATATAAATTTATTTGGAAGAAGCTTGTGTATGGGTTTTATAATTCTAATTTAAAGTTCATTTTTTGGAAATATTTTTATGCAATCGCAGTGAATTTTCATAAGAGCTTTGTTTTTCTGAACTGAAATTAACTTTTATTTATCTAAAAGGAATCGAAACATAAAATATATATACAGGTTTCTTTTAATGATTAAATGAATTTGTCCTTTTCATTTAATTTCTACAAAATTTAAAGACACCTGGAAAATTTCAAAGATATTTAAATGTAATTTGAATATCATTTTGAGAAAAGATATCAAAATACACTTATTCTTTCTCTTTCAATAGAACAGTGCATTTTTAAAGCTATTTTAGTTGAATATAAATTATATTTTGGTGATTTTGGTGATGAAACAATAACAAAAAATCATATTTTAGTCCATTTCTATTTATTTCAAAGTCACTGTCCATTTAAAGAAACGAACAAGTAACTAATCTCGAAATGGCCTGTAACTATCTTTTGTTAAAAAAATAATTTATTGAATAATTTCTGCAGTGTTTATCATTTCTTGTTATGACGTTATCATGCTAAAAAAGCTCTATAATTAATACTGGATAAAATACATTTAAAAATTTTGTATATTTAACTTTGCTTCATATTTTTTTCTTTTTTAAAGAAAAACCGAATCATAAATTAACAACATTAAAGAAATTTATTTTTATTCAAGAAATATTATTTTATATAAATAACCTCCGTATTCATGTTTTAATATATTATTCAATACATAAAGTCTATCGTTTAAGATCCTAAAATATTCAATAAATACACCATGCAAAAATCAAGAAATATTTACTAATAACAACAAAATAAGTAGTATATAATAATAACTCCATAAATTTATATAATAAAAGATATATAATAATCAATAAATATTAGATTCCCGCTCTTTCTTTCAGTTTGTAAAATGTTATTTATTATTAGAACAAATTAAAATCATTTGTGAAGGTGGATTTATATACAGAATGATTAAAATATTGTCACTGATTTTTTTAAACTTTTTTTTTTGTATTTAAAACTTCATCTAGAGCCACCAATATAAATTGAATTAATAATTTTTTTTTTCATTTTTAATACACAGACCTTGGAAATAACTTTTAATAAATACAAAAAAAAAAAAGATTCTAAAATAAACATTGAATTGCCAAAAAAGCAAAAGTTTCTAAATGAAATCAAATCACGATGCATTATTTGAAAGATCGTCTGCTATCCATATGTTATATATTTCAGTTTACGCTTGAAAATACTAAATTTTGTTGATAAGTAAATTGTTGATAGATAAATTGTTAATAAATAAATTTTTGATCGATAAATTATTGATAAATAAATTGTTGATAGATAAATTGTTAATAAATAAATTGTTGATTGATAAATTGTTGATAAATAAATTGTTGATCGATAAATTGTTTATATTTGTTGATAAATAAATTTCTAAGATATTATGCCATTCTAAAGTAATATATTAATTTTAAAATACAGATCTATATTATCAACGCAGATAAGAAAACTGTTGAGAAGTGTTATTTCCAAAATAAATTCACTGAATCAATTTTAAATAGATTAACTATAATGAACCTTTCATAACAAAGAGCAGACGAACTTCTTTTCCTCAAATAAAATTTTTACTGAATCACAATAACAAAAACTTTTTTATTCCTTTAACATGTTTTTGGCATCGTGAAGTAGAATAAAAGACATAGAAAAAACACTATTATTATTCTTTTTGCTTACTTTCCGAACATCTCGGGAGATAAAAAAGAACGAGAACAAAGAATATCCGGATAAGAAGCAGAAGAGGTGCAGGAGACTCTTCTAGATTTTTCTCATGAGGGTCATTATCAGCTAAACCCACGAGTACTTTGGAACATACAAACAGTAGGTTGAAAGCTCTCGAAATGACAGGAATTAATTCTTTTTCATATCCATTTTAGGTGGGGAAGAATTTTCCAATAAAAGATTAATAAATAAGCATATTTCGGTCCGGTAAAATCGTGAACTGCAGTCAGGAAAAGAATAAAAATGAAGGTTAAATGCAATGGCTTCCATTAAGGGAAATATGTTTATGATTTTTTAGATTTTCAGATGGAATTCGAAGAAATATCTATAAGGTAGACACAAGAAAATTAAGCAAAAAAAGGAATGAATTCTCATGTCTATCCATTTTATGTGAGAAAATGTTTTCGATGAAATGTTAAGAAATAAGTATAGGGTATTCCAAGATTAATGCAAGATTCGAATTCTCCACAAAATTTTGAATTTCATGCAGTAAAGTGTTGGCAACTCTATTAAAAAAACCATTGGACAGTTGATAATTTAGGGTAGTAAGAATGGAATTTTACATTTTAGAACAACGTGTTTTCATTGTTGAACAATATTTTAAAACAATAATAAAAATCTGGCGTTCAAAACTTTGAGAATTGATCCTCTAGATAGTGTGATTTAACACGATTGAATTCCTTTTTATGGAGTTATTTGAAGTCATAGATATATGCCAACAAGCCTACAAGAATGCTTGCATTGAAGGAGGAAATGCAACGCTGCATCAACGAAATTCATCCACTTTTATGCAAAATGGTCATGGACCATCTCGATAAAATAGTGCGTATGTGCCAGCAAAGCCATAAAGGTCATTTGCTCTATGTGTTATTCCATACATAACCCTATCCTGTATACTTTACGATTCAATAAAAATATAAAAATTTAAAAGAAAAATACTGTTGTTTTTTTTAATTCAAATCTTGCATTAACATGTTATTCCATCGTGTAACGCTTCCTATTTACCAACCCTAAACTATCAGTTGTCAAATGGTTATTTTAATAGGGTTGCCAACGCTTTATTGCAACCCTATTCAATTTAAATCTTGCGTTAATTTTGGGACACTTTTTACTTCCTTATAGTTAAATCATGGCCTTCAATTAGAAACATAAAAATGATGGATAAAAGCAATGATTTGAGTTAAGGGAAAGTTTTATTTCTAGATATTTTTCAGCTAGAATCGATTCGATTCAAGAGGGTTTTTTGAAGATTGGATCCGATTTTCAGTGGAAAATTTAAATTTTTCACTGATATTCGATATGAATATTTCTGAAAATTTTCTGTGGTAGATCACCTCTTGTCTTTGCAAACATCTTCTTGAACATATTCAAGCAATTCAAACGAAATCCAAATAAACAGCTTTTTATGGTGGGGGAAGGGCATAATTTTTTTAAAAATTATTATTATTATTTTCCAGAAGAAAGTTTGGTTGCACTTACATACCATAAAAGACTTTTATCAAACTGCTAACAGTATTTTTTTCAACTCTTTTATATATTTTCATCTTGATAAGAGTAGAAGAAAAATGATGAAATAAATCCCATTTCACTCAGATGTTGACTGGTAACAAGAGAATCATTTGCTCCCATCTGCCACTGGAATAACTCCATTTTTTATTTAATTTTTCTTATATTATCTAGCAATGAAATAGTCCAATGAATTTGTTTCCATATTGAATTATTCTAGCTAACGGTTTCGAGGATATTAAATAAATTTAACATAACTACAAATAATGATGACTCTTGATTATCAAGAGTCGTCATAAATTATGGTGAATCATTTAATGTGAGTATAACAAAGACAAGCCTGTCTGAATCGTTTGTTAGCATTAAAAATATACTGTAAAATAAAATCTTTGATCGAATAGCGAGTTTGGAAATCAGCATTACATTTGTAGCATAAAATTTATTTGCAAAGTTTAAGAGAATCATGACAAGTTTGATTGCTGAAACATACATCTAAATAACACATTTCATTTTGGGATACTTCCTGAAAGTAATGAATTTAATGTTCCCTTTTAAAATGATAATGTTAACAAGGTGGAAAGTAATCTGGGAATTACGTTATGCGAAATACTTGACTTAAAATCGATGAAAGCGTTATGCTAGGCTGATCGCTAGGCCTAGAACTACCAAATTTGGATCTAATTACTTCTAGAGTGGAAAGTTCTCGCCAGAGAAGGTCTCTTCAAAGTTTTAATTAAACTTTTAACTGTGAGTTAATCGAAATTTTAACGTTTGCCCTCTGTAAAATCCATGCGATTTATACATATCCATGTTTAAATCTTATAACTTTAAACGAGCAATTCTTGTGTGTATATATATATATATATATATACAAAAGTATTAGAATCAAGTTAATAGGAAAAACAAAAAATCAAAAAAAAAAAAAATTAAACCAAAAAAATTATAAAAAAAGAATCCGGTCTGAAGACTTTTTCAAGGGTCACCCTCAGGCAGGGATTCAAAGAAAGGGATTTTTTCTGTGAGAAAATACAGACATTGTCTAATAATGATTCCTCGTGACCCGAAAATCCCCTGAAATTATGCTCAAGAGATATACCATTTTAACAGAAAGGAAATATAAAACAACAAATTAGAAGAAATAAACCACAACAAAGTAAAAATACAATAACAAAACTAACAATAAAAACAAAAAATAGCACTAAAATTAAAAATTAAAAATGAAAAGGCCAGTACATACCATCAACAGTCAAGGAAACTTTAAACTATCGATTGTGATTCCCTGTTTTCAAAAACTAACGGTAAATTATGTAAACAGATGTAGGCTCCCAGCGCCATCTATTGAGTGATCCAATATGCAAGGAAAGTTCTATTTTTATTTAAGCCAAAGGATTAATCCCAAACCATACCTTGTTTAATTAAAAAATTGACATTACAGTAATTTCTAGGAAATACATTTTTAATTAAATTTTTAAGGAGGTTGTTTGATGCTTCGATATAAGAATTTTTATGATTGCAAACCCTTTTGATCCTGTTAACTTGTGAGAAAATTAGATTTTTGAAAATTTTAAAGTTTAGATTGGAATGGTAGTTACATATATATATATAAATTATTTTGTATATCTATGAAACAGCTCAAATGATTTAGATCAAATTTTATATTTAGAGAAATTCTTCCTCTTTAAGTTTATCTACATAGATATCCTGAGAAAGTGCATTTTTTATAACTAACTATTAGTGTCGTTTTTTACATGCCTGCAGGATGACAATGTCATATAGCGCCATCTGGTAAATTTTTGTGGTACTTGAATTGTTGTCATAGGTTGATAACCTGCTGGAATTCAAAATTTTGTGATAGATGTAAGATAAGGAATGAATGGAAAATATTTATATATAATCATCGTATCCAAATATTTTCTCAAAAAAAAAAAAAATACTGCGGAGTGAAGTTCGGTTCCCGTTGTAGAGGATCAAATTAATTTAGAGTTTCTTACTTTGAAAAATTAAATATTTGTTTATTTTCACACAAACACACCAATTACAGTCTGTACCAAATGATTAGTAAAAACCGGAGAAGATTGATTTCCCTTTCGTAATTATAAGTAATTCTGTAGAATTATCCAACTTTTAATTAAAATTGTGAGTGATTAATTGAAGATGACTTTCAATCCCTATTGAACATGAAAAGAAAAAAAAAGTCGTATTAAATTGAATCGATTTTTAGCATGTATCATCAAAACAGTTTCAAAATTTATTTAAAAAAAAATCTTTTATTGTCATTGAAGAAGAAAAAAATATTATTTTTATATCGCTTTTTTCCATATGTTGGCTATTTTAAACTCATTTCATTTAGCAAAATAAATTAAAGCAGTGTCGTTTAATAATATAAACTAGTGAAAGTTTCTTCTAAAAATTTTTTTGCAGGTTATCTTATATCTCAACCTTCTGTGTCCACATAAAACTGTGGACGTTGGGGATGGACGGAAATGTCAAGAGTGCTCAGATCTTTTTCATTATTTTTTATTTTCAGATGTAAGCACATAAGAGTTTTATTTTTGCAATAGTATATTAATTATAACCGAATATGCATTTTAGACGCATTTTGTTTTCAAACGATTGAAACGAACGAGGGGAAAATCACACACTTTATTCCAGGTATTAAAGATACTATGTTTTTGAGTTATCATGTTTATATTTATGTGAATGTACAGACAGACAAACGGTGGATTCGTTGGAGGACTCAATTTAAAATCTGATACGAGTCTATACTTTGATTCTAAAATTGGGTGCGACAGTTCACTCATATAATTAATTGCATTTTTGAATTAAAAAGTTTAAAAGCATTCGAAAGTACAGATAGACAAACGGATGGGGATTTGGTTTTGGTTACACTTAAAATGCTAAATATGAGACAAAATTTCATCAGTTAAATTCACTTGTACTCGGACTACAACAAAGACAGGCTGTAAATTGAGGTATTTAATAATTTGAATAGAAATCCATAATTTTTATCCAGAATCCCTGCACCAAATTTTCTCCATTTAACTCAAAACGCGTTTAAATTATTTTATTCACAGATAAAACTCGCGCCAACTTGGCGACATTTAGGAGAATTTATTTAAATATAACGTCGAAAAGTGCCCTAAATACATCTTTTATATTCATGTAAGTACGCTACAGAGAATCAAAGGGACGCTTGAATTAGAAATGTATTTCCTGTCCCATTGGGTAACATTAAAAGCTGGAATGATATTTCATTTTACTCGTAATAATCATTTGATAAAAAATAATTCATTTTAAAAATAAATGATTTTATAAATATCGCATTATTGCGGTATATACAAAGTTAATATTCAGTTGGGGATCGAAAAACTTCTTTTCAGTTTCCATTTTCAAAATGTATAAAAATATTTTCATATACGAATTCGTTGAAAATATTTTCATATACGAATTCGTTGAAAATATTTTAATTCGTATAGGGTTTTTTTTTCCGAATGCAGAAAATTTATGCGTTTGTTTAAAAAAAATTCGAAATGATTAGCAATGTGAAGTCTGTGGAGATCAAATATTTTATAAAGCTAAAACTGTTTTTATTTGGTGTAGTTTTCAGTTATATTATTGATGAATTAATTTTATTAAAGTTAAGTTCACTTTAGCAGAAAAATGGAGTTTAAATAATAACTTTTTTGTTTTTATTCTTTTCTTTTTTCTTGAAATTCATTGAATTATTTTATTTGTTATAAGTTTTAATGTTTTTAAAAACTTTTGGGATTAAAGCTCTGGATAAAAATAATTTAAGTGTTATTTAATCCAGGTCTCATTTCATTTTTTTAATTATATCGTAATTGAAAATTCAAAAAAAAAAATACTAAGATACAGCTCAAAAATGTGATGTATTATTTTAGTTTTCTTGTATTAAAACAGTCACCTTTTAGTGATGTAAAAATAATATTATTTAAATTGAATTTTCTTAATTCACATTAATGCAAAATTATTTATTTCAAAAGAAAAATAATTTAATAATTAATGTAATTGTTGATGTAAGCTCTAATATGTTTTAATAAAACAATTGAAAATGTATTTTCTGAAAGCTAAACTAATTTGAAATAATTTATTACATTTTCTGAGGAAAACTTTATGTATGTTAGCTTGAAAGAATTTCAAAATAAAATGAAACGGAATGAATTTTAAACTTATAATTTCGTTCTGAGGTTGATTTTCACTTGCTCTGTGTACAAATAATGGGCTGCGTAAATTGGAATCTGGAATCCTTTACTTATTCTCGAAAAGAAAATCGACATAAAAAAAGAATGAAATCACTGTATTGGACAAAGTGCAATCGTTATTAATAATAATTTGATTTAATAAGTCAGTGCTCGACAGAGCAAACGTTCAGAGCTATAAATTTTGACATTAATATAATTTAAAGGTACGGAATATGTGGAATTTTAATTAGAATTCTAATTAATAAAAATTAAACCATAATTTTGTTCTAAACTTCAAAAAAATCTGCACAAAAATTATTTTTACATCTTTGCATTTTGAAATTTTAAAATCTATCCTTTTAAAGATGCCGATTCCGTCACTGTGTCTCCTGAATTTGATAGTTTTTGAAAACATAATTTTTTTTGCATAATTTATTGAAACTTTTATTTTACTGAAATTTAAATTGCAGAATAAAAAAGAATTTTAAAAAAAAATCTTTTTTAATATGTGTACTTTACTCTTAACAATTAAGAAATCTGTAATGTATGTTAATAATAATAAATACTAATAGGTTAATAATAAATAAAATAAGACATTAATAATAGTCTGTTAATAAAGAAAATTAATAATGTCTATTAATAATGAAGAAAATTGAGTATACAGGGTAGGGAGGAGCGGTACCTGTATAGCGAAAATATGAATTTTACACTATTTTAGAATCTAAAAAATTTATAATAAAAATTGAGAATTTAATTGCTATGCAATATTTTCCTCATTTTGAATTAATTTTCAATTATATATTGAAGCTTACTGTTCTATACTACATTATTGTAAAAAAACTCAAATCTTTTGCGTTATAGCTATAAATATTTCATTTTCGGTTTCTCTTCCACGATGAATATGTTTTAGCATGAAGTTTATAACTTAAATCAACTTTTTGAAAGTCTTTTATATTTTAAATGAAAGTTTAACTTCAGAATCAAGCAATGGCGAATTTTTATACAGACTCTGTTGTTAAACAGTTTCAACAAGATAGTTTATAAATTAGTTAAACTTTTTCTACTTCCGTTCGAAGTTCAAATTTTGAAAGTTTTGCTAGAAAATTAGAGACATACACAGCACATTGAACAGACTGGTATAATGTTTCTAGAACAGTATGTCTTATAAGTCTATAAAATTTTAAACTTAAATATACTTTTCTAATGAAACCATTAAGAGCAATTAATGTCTTTCGTTTTGGAACGAAGTATCCTTGTAAACTAAATGGAAGAAAGTGGAGTTACAAATACAGGAAAAATTAGGCAATAAAACATTATGTTTTTAATGACACTATGATTTCATAGAACTGGATTCCATTAAAATGATTCGTGTACTTAATAAATAGAATCGATGTAAGGGTACAGGTGCTTTAGCCTGAGGCAAATTATTGTACAATATTGAGTTATATTATACTATACTATTCATCAACATTATTACTTAGAATAATGCTTAATACCATATAATACAATAATGTGTGCTACTGGGGAAAATAACATTGTTTTAATTCTTATTAATATTGATATGTACAATACGGTTATAGAAAATATCCAAAACCCGTTCGTGGTTTGTACGCTGGTAAATATAAATAAAAAAGTGACTATGCTTCTTTCTATACTAAGATACAAATAAATTATAGCAAAATATAGCCAAGGGATACAAAAGAACATTATTCTTAAAATAAAATACGCACGAACAATAGCTATCTTAAACTTTCTCACTCTTCAGGTATGTCCTTCGGCATTTCACAGTTCTATAACGGGGAAGAGATTTCTAGAATAAACTGCGGAACTCAGGCTGTACTGGAGCTATCGCTAAAATTTTAAAATATTGTTACGAATCTGTGATGCTGCTTCCCAGCATAGCTGGTTCCATAGGAGGCCCCAGAGCTTGGCGACAAACTTGGCAACCATTTGGCGACTTGGCGTCGACTTTGGCGTCAAACTAGATTATACCCGAAACATCGAGAATTTTCCCGATCAAGGAACCGAGTTACGCCTCGAACGTTCCTGATTGGTTGAGAGGCTTCTAGCCCCGCCTCCTGAGACCTATAAAAGGAAGCAACCGCAGCTGCCGGGCAGTCGTGAATTGAGTCGTGGACCAGTGGAGTCGAAGAGTAGTCGGAAGCGACAGTGAAGAACCCGTCTTCCAGGGACTAGCGCCGCAGCGACGGAGTAGAACTGCTGTGTATACTGTTGTATGCTGCACGTCTCGGCTGAAGATAATCGTCTTCTGTGCTGTATATAGTTCTCGTCTTTGTGCTGTCATGTGTGTCTTCGTGTAAATAAACGTCGTTGTTTCATTTTCTACTGCTGATTGAGCGTTCTTCACACCATATAACTCCCACTATCCAAACGAACCCCGGAAATTTCGCAACAATATTCTAGAACCTGTATATTCATAGCCAGAGGCACCAAATTCGTCACCAGTTTGACAAACTATTGCCAAGGAAGAGCTCATTAATTTGATGTCCTTTCAGCGGCTGTTGCTATATTTGTATAACTATCCTCATTACTAAGACGAAAGTGATCTTATTACATATAAAATAATATGGAACAATATTTTAATATTTTCCTATAGAAATCTTGTATATAAATTAATCGTGTATATAAATTATATATAATAAATACTCATGATGATACAGGTAGTCACCGAAGGAGACTAGTTAAATGAAATACGTTTGATAAAAGACAGGTAATTCAAGTAAATTGATTACATTAAAATCAATTAAATTTAAATTTGCATTGATCTTTTCCAGTCAAGACTACAAATGTTTGCTGCTACAAGTGCTAAATGATAAGGTCTGGAAATCCAAATAATGTCAAACCAAGTCAAATAAAAAATTATTTTTTATTTATGTGTTTTAACTATTAACTATAAAAATTGGAAATGCACATTTTTTTTTAGTTTTCTATTTTACAAAATAATTCTGATGATATGGAACATTCTTTCACACATTGAAAAACTGTTAGTTTTTTCCGTACAATCTATACACATATTTAAAGCTGCAACCGAAAATGTAGAGAAAAAGATTAAAACTGAGTGCAAATAAAATACATTAGC
Source organism: Argiope bruennichi (assembly GCF_947563725.1). Lineage (NCBI taxonomy): Eukaryota > Metazoa > Arthropoda > Arachnida > Araneae > Araneidae > Argiope > Argiope bruennichi. Next base: position 43,768,714 of record NC_079158.1, on the reverse strand, counting down.
AATTTGATTAGCAAATATCCTTAATTATCAGCTCATAGCATGAAATTTTAATTAGACATTGATTATACTGAACGATTATCCTTCTAAATTTAAGAAATCTTAAAAAGAACATGGAATGCAAATCTTTCCTTTTTAAAAAATAAAATTTAAACTCTATAACTAAGATGAAAGAAAAAAAAATGATGTTCTGAAAAAAAAACAAATCCTTGAAACAAAAATTGCTCTGTAACTTATTTCTCTTTTAACTCAAACACAAAGACAAGAAAAGAAAAAAAAAATCAAGAATTTCGGTCAATCGAACTTCATTTGAGAAAAAGTAAAATTTTTAGAAAGGAAGTAAAAATGGCGTCTTATACAAGATTACATTTTTTTTTTTCAAAAGAACATTTAGTTCGAAGATGAAAAAAAAATATGCTTTGAACAGTAAAACTTTCGGAATTCTTCTTATCAGTACAATTTTTTTTCACTTCACTTTAAACTCAGACTCGTGTTTCAACGTGTTCATAGCTTTTAGCTTCAAAGTAAATATTTGCTTCTGTGTTTGGTGAGTTGAGTTGAGCGGATTTAATTACATTTCTTTTCTTCGAAAAAGGAAAGTTGTGGTTGGTTATCAGACGACTTTTTTTTTTTTTTTCTTTTTCGATATCAAGTGCTTTTTCGTTTGCAACTTTGCTAGATGAAAGTTCTCTTATTTTATTTTTTATATATAAATGAGACCGTATGTTTGGAAATAACGCTCGCTTAAATAAATATTTTTATGGAAATTAAGTGATGTGAAAAATAAGATAAACATTATTTTAAAGATAAATATTTATGTAGCTAAATACATTTTTTAAATAAGTTGTAAACGAGGTACGATTTCATTTTTAAGTTCTTTTTATATTTTATTATAAATACGAAATTCTCTCTTCATTTACTTTCGAACAGAAGATATTTATAAACTAAAACAAGCTAATTTAAGGGCTTTTAAGTAAAATGTAGACAAAATGTATTACAAAAAAAGTTTTTTTTTCTCTTTTGACTTTGAACTCCTTTCATCACATGTTGTAACCACCGAAATTTTCAGATATCTTATATTACATATATTCATGATATTAAGTAATTAATAACACGCTAAGACTTTGCCATTCTTTTTTTTTGTTGAAGTTATTTTTGTGATGTGACTTTTTTTAAATGTTTATATTTATTTATATTATTGTTGGCATACTACATGAAGCAGATTAGTTTTACTAGTAAAGCTAAAACCTGTATATTTTGGAACAAAAAAAAAAACTTTTCAAAGTCATTTTTTTTAAATTTTAATTATTCCATTATTGAAATACAATGATTTTTTTTGTATTAAATTTGGGAAACAATACAAAAAATACAAATAAGAAAAGGTGTCTGTGCTAGTGTTCAAGTAATTGATCTTTCACTGCTAAAATAAAAGAGAAACTTAGTTTCATTTCTTGAAGGCATACCATGTAGCCACTTTAATTATAAGGGTTATTCTACAACATAAAATTAATATTAAAAAAATATTCGACCTCAATAGTAATGACTATTTCAAACTTTTCAGTTTTTCAGCTGCCATTTTGCTTTTAAAAAACACTTATTTATTAAAAAATAAAATAGAATTATGAAAATTATTGTGAAAATAAAGTATCTTAATCGATGCAGAGCATTATTATAATATCAAAACTTTATTATATCAGATGAATAAATACGATTCCGTCCATTTTGAAGAGATGACTTTGACTATAATCTTCGAAATTAGTGTGTGAGCTCTGGATAATATTTTAAAAATATTTTTTATCTAAAAAATAATATCGAGTTTTGTGACAAAACAGGCATTTGCAAAAAATTATATTACAACGTTTCTTTGCCAAGAAAAGTACAAAAGAAACAGTAACATAAATCATTTATTTGCGCCATCAAATATATTTTGCAAAAAGTAGTTTTTGGCGATTAAATAATGGTGATTTGAATATCCATAAAGAAAATAAAATGTATTATCAAACCCAATTAAACAATCAATAATGAAAGATACAAGCAATGACTGATTGATTTGAATAAAGCATTGAAGAAGAAAAAAGATGACGAAATTGTTTTCCAACATGAAAATGTTCATTTACATTTTACTAAATAAATGAAAGAAACTTTAATGTCATTTGACTGGAATAGTTATTCCAGTCGCAGTATTGACCAAATCTTGCACCTTCAGACTACTTTTTTGTCTCGCTTTACTGCAGAATGTCCCTTCTAAGGAGAAGTTCAGTTCTCACAGAGATATCAAAAATATTAATTGGATTGTATCTAAACATTTTTTTTTCTTTTTGGATTCATGTATTTCCCTTGAAATGGAAAAATACTTTAGATTCTCAAGATAAATATTTTAAACAAATCTATTTTTAACTTTTATGACATAGAAGAGTTTTTTTAATTTACAAAAAATGAAGTCATATTTATATAATCAGTACTATTATATTTCGGTATAAAGTTTATACTTCTAAATTTATGAATTTTTTAAAATACTGCGATATTTCAGAATTTTTAAAAATTATTTTAACTTAAATATTATATGTCAATAATCAAAGTAACAAATTTGAATCTATTTTTTCTTCTTCTTTCACTGAATCAGAATTCCAATTAGAATGAAATAAATATTTAAGATTTAAAATATTTAATTATAACTGAAACATCAAATGAATAAAAATAATTTTTGAACTAAATTTAAAAACATGTGTTCTTATTTGAAATAATATTCTCAAAATCAGTGCGATATTAATGATATAAACTAAGAAAAATTAATTCTTAAAATTTTTATTTTTGGAATCATCTTTTAAGTAAATTTTATATTAATGCATGAATCTTTGGAACACATCTCGGAAAAGGCGTGCATTTTTTTTATTATTATCTAAGTCATGGGTTTTCGCATTCCTTAAGGATCATTAATCATTTTTATCGATTAATCATCCCGGATTCATCTAAGGCAGTCCGTAACCTTTTACTGCTATCGCTCCTGGGAAGAAAAATTATTAAATTATATTTTTATAGAGTTCGTGAAAATAAGAATTTTTAAATTTCTATTGACTATCGAGGAATATAAATTAACTCCAGTGGCGTGTTCCTCCCATGGGAATTAATTTTGAAGAAATCAATAATGAAAGGAATAATTGTTTCATGGAAAATATTAATGAAGTGGAGGCTTTATAAAGTGATAAAATTTGTATTTAATAGCAATAAATACTCTGGAGTTACAATATTTGATACATTTCAAATTTCATTTCTGTTATGTTTAATCTTCCGAAAACAGTTAATTTTGTTAGAGAAAATAACCATTAATCCTAGCATCATTAACACAATTTCAGAGTTTGTATCTATCAACAAATTGTGAGTCACTTTGATATAATACTTACAACTTCATTGCCTGAAAGTTCTTCTAAAGGTGTTTCAAAAGTAATGTAAGATTTGACTTTGCCGCCATTCGTGCAATAAAGTGTTGACAACACTTTTAAAAAATTATAAGCTTATAGCTAAAAAATTAGTAAAAATAGAGCGTTACACGACAGAATAACGTGTTAAAGCAAGATATAAATAAAAAAATAACTTTTTTTTCTTTAAATTGTTATATTTTATTTGAATAATAAAGTACAAAGAATAGGATTATGTATGGAAAAAAACATAGCGCAAATGGCCTCAGCGGTTTCATAAGCACATAAGAACTCTTTTATCGAAACTTTCCCATGGCCATTACATAAATGTTGCCGAATTTCCTTGATACAGCGTTGAATTTCCTCCTTTAATGCTCGCATACTTGTCGGGTTGTTGGCATAGACCTTTGTCTTCAAATAATTCCATCAAAAATTCAGTGATGTTAAATCACACAATCTAGGGGGCCATTTTTCACTTTCGAATTGTGGCCGCCAAATTTTCATAAGTTTTGAAATATTGTTTAATAATGGAAACATTTTGTTCTATCGTGTGACACTCTATTTTTACAAACCATGAACTATCAGCTGTCAAATGGTTTTTTTTTTAATAAGGTTGTCAACAGTTTATTGTAGGAATGTTGGCAAATTCAAATCTTGGGTTAATTTTGTGATACATTTATTTTACAGAGCACGTCAATCAAACTCATTCTTTATAATTTTTGAATAATAAAATATGGATATTTGATGATAATAGAATAATATTCTCGAGACTCAGAACATCAATTGCAATTCAAATTTCGTTTCTGTTCACTTGTTATGTTTAGTCTTTAGAAAGAAGATAATATTTTGTAGAAAATAAAAATTTCGAAAATCGTTTTAATAATTTCAAAATTTGTATTTATCAACAAATTGTGAGTTCATTTAATATCATACATTTAACTTCATTGCCGTAAAGTTCTTTTTTTTTACATTAAAGGTCACTCAACCTCAATCATTATGATTTCTGAAAAATAATATATGGATATTCGATGATAAGTAGAAAAATATCATCTTGACTGAAAATATCAAATATAATTCAAATTTCACTTCTGTTTTTTTTTTTTTTTTAATCTTCAGAAAAAAACATAATTTTTTATTAAAAATAAAAATTATTCTGAATATCGTTTGCCTATTTCAAAGTTAGCATTTATTATAAAAATATTAGTACTTTTTATATGATACTTTTGTTTTCATTGTATTAAAAGTTTTCTTTTTAAAAAATTCCTTTCTTTTAAAAAAATTCCTTTTTTTTAAATTTGAATATCCAATGATAATTAAAACAATATCCTCTTGAGTCAAAATATCAAATAGCATTTCTTTTATCTTGTTCTGCTTCATCTTCAGAAAAAAGTTCATTTCTTTTATAAAAAATAAAATTATTCAGAAAATCGTTTGCATAATTTCAAACTTTGAATTCATCATAAAAATAGAATACTTTTTATATAATACTTTCATTGTTTTAGAAGTTTTCTTTTTTTGAACTCTATCAATCAAGTTTATTTATAATAATTTCTGAGTAATAAATAAAATTTTCATGTAATTACATTAAATTGAATATCATTAAATGCGAAAAGAAGTTCTATTTTTATGAAGGTTAATAGTAATTTTCAGCAGAGGAATTAAAGCATGGAAGATTTGAGGAGCATATATTAGAAAGAAGAGGTCATGGGTTCAATCCCATGTCCTCTTCTCATATGCTATGCTCATATGTTATGTTCATAAACTATTATTCAAAATTTAGTTGTCAGTGTGTATTTTAGCAATGAATGTTTCTCTAGTATATGGCTATTTACTGTGAGGTTTCCTGATTTCTTTCCTTTTCTACTGAAACAGAAATTCAGTTCAGTTTGTCTAAAAGTCTTCAAAGAAGTTGGCCTAAGTAATTAAGTAATAAACTCAATTAATAATATATGATTCCTAAAAATCTTTTAGAAACTTAATTGAGGAATAATTGATCCTCGAAAGGATGAATGTTAGAAAATAGAACATTCATATTATTTCTTACAGTTTACATTTAAAAGTAACAAAGATTATTATAACAAAATTGTAAACTTTTGATGAGGTGATGATTAAAATAACTTCAACATTTCAGAATGATAACGCTATTTAAGAGTAGTTTGTAAAGTGAAAATTTTTCTTAAATTATATTTTTTTTTCAATAAAGTCACGTCTTTCAGTTTAATAACTAATAACAAAAAGTACTTGAAAAAAAGTATCGTAAATTTTTATTTTGCCATATTTTTACATTAATTTTTTTAATATTTCGATAGTTCTTTATAATAAAATGATCCAGTTTTTTTTTATATATATATACAACGACAGTTCTTCATAAGAAGTTGAAAAAATTTTAACTATTCATTTTTTTAACATTTTGATTCTGAAGTATTATTGATTAACAAAAAGAAAAAAAAAATTAAGTCATCTGTAATTCTTGGAATTCGAGTTTTTATTTTTTAATTAAGTTCTTCAAGTTTGCTCTTTTTTCCGATTACAACTCAAAAAGAACATTCCGAAACTTATTTTTCTTTTGAAAGAGGGAAAAAAAAGGAATTTCTTCTTTTTATTTAGGGAAATCGTTAAAATGTTTTGCAATCAATAGAATAAAACCATTCCATAACTAGTGACGTCCAATCGAATTTTCCCCATTGCGACGTTCTTCCGCACATCATTGCATTAACATGAAGTGCTTTCAAAAAAGAATGAAGAGTTCGAAAAAAGGTTCGATTTAAAACACTCTTGTCAATCGATAATTCCAGAACAAAATAAAGAAGAAAAAAAGAACTTCCATCTCGGAGTCGATATTTTCCCTTTCTTTTCTATAGACTTTTATTTGGAAAGAAAAAAAAAGATCGATAGAAAAGCTATAAGACATCGAAATAAAAAAAATACTATTGCCATTCAAGATTTGAAAGTGTTTATTTAAAGATACTTTATTTTAGTGGTCAATGACTCATTCAAAACTAGAGCATTTGGAATCAATGTAGGATTTCCTTTAACGATATTTTTCCCCGAAGTATATCTCACTCTGAATTGAGAGGAAAATTCAAAGTAGATTTAGAAAACGGTCAAAAGTGATCTCTTAAATTCGACTTTATCTAGAATGGAATAGTCATCGATTTCGATATGACTGCATTGTTGAAGATACTTGTTTTAAAGCAACGTTTGGATATAGACGGAGCCGTCTTTTCAAATATTTAATCATACATATTATTTAAAATTGAGATATTCTTTGTGTTTTTAAAAACATCTAGAGATATTGTATTTAAATCGTTTGCGTTTTTATTTATTACGTCTTGATTTAAATTAATACTCTTTGGAAGAAAAAAAATTGACTTTATCAAACTTTTATTTTGAATAAAAATAAACAAGTATGAAATTGATAATGTGTTTACATTTATTTTCCAAAAACAAATGTTTTCCAAACTTTGTTTTTGTAAAAGACCATCTTTATCGAGTAGTGTAGTGATTAAACGATTATGTTTTGGTACTATTCCACTATAGTATGGTACTATTCCAAAAGTAAAATGCATTGAAAAATATATTTTAAACAATACCTCCTTAATAATCGCAATATTATGTAATATCAAACAATTCTATTATTGGAACACAATGAAACTATTGTATTATTCTAACAGTAAAATGCATTGAAAAATATATTTTAAACAATACCTCCTTAATAATCGCAATATTATGTAATATCAAACAATTCTATTATTGGAACACAATGAAACTATTGTATTATTCTAACAGTAAAATGCAATACAATGCAAATAATACTTCGCTTAACAATCGAGATATTATGTAATATCAAATGATTTTGTTATTGAAATACAATGATACTATTGTACTATTCCAACAGTAAAATGCATCTCAAAGTTGTTTAATAAGTATTGTTTAATAATAGCAAATTGTTTAATATTGCGATTATTAAACAATATTTAATAATCGCAATATTATGTATTATCTTAACAGTATTGACAAGTTTATCGGAAAGTTTGTAATTTAAAATATAACGGTTCTAATGAAGGTACCATGTTCTTGAAATTTATTTGCATTCATTATCTTATGTGAAAGTGTCATCTATCATCCTGAAACTTGTGATTTATTTTATAATTCATTTTGATTTCAATCATTGAATAATCATTTCTTTGGTATATATCCTTAGTAGATAACACATAATTTAAACTTTTTGATAAGACATTTTCAATACTCTTGGATTACTTCCACAAATTTCTACATGTAGCAAAGTTTGTTAGATACTTTATTTAGCTTGACTTATTCCATGTTTGTAAAGATGGAATGCTGCAATCGATTTCTAAAACGATTCCTCATGAGTTTGACTTTTGAAATACTGCGCTCTTTTGTGTACTTATTGACATTATCTGATTTCAATATTTCTTGAACATAATTGATGAGATCATGCTTTCCTCTTCATCATTTGAGTGTGGCGCCCTCTTGTAATGAATATAAGATATGAATGATTATATAGACCATAGAATTTTTAAGAATGAATTATAATTATTTTTTTGGAAAACATGTTTTATTGTCGTACATTTATTTCAAAGGAAATAATTTGATAGCCAGTTTTATGTGTGTGTGTTTTTTCATTTCCATCAAATATATTTCACAGAATAAAGCTAAGAAAATCTATTAAAAAGATCGTATCAAAATAAAATATTTAGATATATTTATTATCATTTACTAGTATGTTATTCGTAAATAATTCTTTAGTGACAAAAAAGAAACTAAAATTGCAAAAATCTTTTCAGAACGTAATGTGCATTAGCTGTATCTATTATTATCTATTTAATACCCGAAAATGCAATTACGGTTTGAATTTCGCTTTGTATTAGTGAATTTAAAAAAACTATATCATTTAGATTTTTCTGATTGTTGGCACTATAGGTAACTCAAACGGAGCATTTCCATTAACTTTCAAATGATAGCTTCAAAACTTCTATCAGAACATAATATGCATAGCTGTATCTATTATTATCTATTTAATACCTGAAAATGCAATTACGGTTTGAATTTCGCTTCGAATTAGTTATTTAAAAAAACTATATCATTTAGATTTTTCTGAGTGTTGGTATTATAGTTAACTCATACGGAGCATTTCCATTAACTTTCAAATGATAGCTTCAAAACTTCTATCAGATAAATATCTTCCAAATGCACATTCTTTCTTAAATACCCCTATAATGACAAAAAAAATACGAAATTAAAACTTTAATAACCTTATCTGAACTTCAGATATATATCTTCAGAGATATTTTTTAAATCTCTGATATTTAATTAGTTATTAATTGCCCCGCATTTACATTTTGGACAAGAAAATAGAGGCCGTCTATTTATGAGTCTCTTTCTTTATTTTACCCAATCACTATGCATTCCAGTCACGTGTGAACATTAGCAACTCGGAAAATCGCGAATCCGGAATAAACTCGGAGCATCATCGGAGGCAAACTGCATTTTCTTGACGTTTTAATGACCCTATAAAATGAGTAAAACAGTTTGAATGTTCTTTAAATTACATGGAGGAAACGTGCGGCATAACTTAGCTGACGATATTACGATAAGAGTGGAAATATGTAATTCAATATTAAAAAGAAACGAATTACGATGCCAAAAGAGTGATTTAAAAAGCTTTTTTTAAAAAAGCTATTTTGAATGAGTTCATAGGCACTTATAAAAATTTTAAATGCGAAGTAAATATTTTTACGGCAAGCAAAAATCTGCAGCAGTAATTTAACGATGTAATTAACTTTTTCTATTAATAGCGTTAAATGAATTTTTAAAATAGCGCATAAAAGCGCACGAGTTAAAATCGTCTGAACTTTTATAAAATGGTTGATTTTTAGTGGAAGAAATTTAATTTTGAGGCAGACGATAATGATTAATGTGTTTATGTATTTAAGTTAAAATGATGTAAAAGAGAATCGATTTTAAATAATAATTTTATTTACAAATATCGAATGCTTGTTTTTCGATTTCTTTATAGATAATAAAAGATTCCTATTAAAAGGAAAGCTATTAAAAACCCTATTGAAAATTCCATGATTATTTTTTTTAATTATTGTAAAAAGAAATAAATTTCAGCATAATTTAAGTGAATTGTGAAATAACGTCTATGAAAAATTCGAGAATCGATATCCAAGTGTTTAGTTTCCAAGCTTGAATGTATATTGAGTGATAAATTTTATTCATTTCTATATTTTTCAGTTTATAGACGTTATCTATTTTTTTGTTTATAAAGAAATATGTTTCAGTAAAAAGGTTGAAATGTGTTAGTGTGTTAATTATGTTAAATATATTCTATATCCATTGATGGCTGTACTATTCTCATTTTTCAAAAGTATAGATAAATATACTAGGTAAAAGAAACAGATAAATTAGATAAAGAAAGCAGATAAAACTAAAAAAAAATAATAATGTCGCCATTGTTCTTTGCATGATTTTTGTGTCTTGACGCATTCTTTCCTTAAAGAAAGCCCACAACGAATGCTTTTGATTATGTAAAAAAAAAGGTAAATATCGATATTTTCAAAAACAACATTTTGAAATTTATCCCACTTGATATTTGAAATAAAAACCCTGGAAGTTATAACATTTTATTTTGGAATAAAAATTGCGGTCTCTTAGGAAGTGCATCGTTTATTATGAAGAAATATTAACTCACAGAACTCTAAATTATACACTTCGAATTTACAAACGTCAGAATTCGAAACGAAGAACAACAGCGAGAAACGCTGTAAGGGTGTTCTGTATCTACTGATACAAACCTCTTTCTTTAAAAGTAAAGTTTGGTTACTAAGAACACCGAGATATTATGCAAATGTTTTTCAATTCGCGATGCTTTCACTACGTGGATAGCGATCGTTGTTGATTTTGCCTCCTGCACGAGAGTCCCCACTGCGTGATTTGAATATGGATTTTGAAACTTGGAAGAACGAAGGCACATCCATCTTTCCGAAAATTCTGCGATATCTTGATTTCGATTCTGGGCAACATCACGACAAATGAGATTACAGGCGTATTTCTTCATGGTTGAATACAACAGAGGCATTGTTCCATGAGAAAAAGCTGTGGTTTTGTAGAAGGTTGGTTTCAGAATCATTTATTGTATTATTTGCTATTGTTTTCATCTAAGATGGAATTCTTTCTTATCCAACCCCCACCTCTCCTCCCTCTTGGATTCATTCGCTATTTGTTTGTGGTATTCAAAAGTGTAACGAGTAAATGAAACCTGGGTATTCTTTTTGTGTGTGTACCTCAGGGTCAATTAAACTTACTTTTCCATTTCTCCAGATGAAATGCTGGCTTTCTTTCTTTCTTATTCCTATTCACTGGAGTTTTCTGAGGGATTATGCGCATGTTTATCTTCGAGATAAATTATTTCCTATTTAATTATCTTATAACTTTATACAGGCAATTCTAATATATATCAAAATTTATTTTGTGTATCTCGGAAACTGCTCAAACGATTTGGGTCAAATTTTATATTTATATAAATTTTTTCTTTTTAAGTTTAATTATATAGATGTCTTTTCTGAAGAAAAAAAAAACGTGATTTTACACACACACAAAAAAAACAATTTTATAATTAATTATTAGAGCCTTTTTTCTATCTTTACCCACGCTAACAATGTCTATTGAGCCGTTTCGGACCTTAGTTCACCATGATAGAATTGATGTAAGTTCAAAAATATATGTAATTATTATAGATCAATTGTAAAATGAATAATGTAATATAGCCTATTGTTTCGAATAATATGCTAAACTAAGTGCATTCAGGATTTTTTTTTATTTAAATGACCAGTTCATATGTAGGTAAGATTAAAAATAATAAAATGTAATCAGTATGTGTGATTTAAATATTTTCTCCAAAAAAATCGCGATTTTACAAAAAAAAAATCCGAACAAACTTGGTTTTCCAGGTACTGATATTGAAAAGAGAAAATTTCCAAAATACCCACTTTTCACTGCAATTACTTTTTCAATAAATTATAGATAATTCTAATGCTGTTGGTCTCCAAATGTACATAAAATTCAAAATTTAGAGAAGGTTTTAAAATTATTACGAAATGTTTATAAAGAAGTAACATTTAAGTAATTTTTATTCAACAAGAAAATCAGTCTAATGTACGTGCTTAGTAAAAAAAATTAACATTGAAAATATATTTATGAGCAGTGTGATTATTGTCTTTTCAGTTATCAGTAAAAGAAAATAGAAATAATTTTCTCATTCTTTAACTCTTATTTTTACTTTTGTAACAACCACTTTTAAAATTCAACTGAACACTGAAAAAAAATGGTTTCAGTTTCGCTAAGATTATTTAGTAGGAAATATTAATAAAATTCTAGAAATAATTTGATCTAAGAACATCTATCGTTCCCATTTTTTCAGTTAACTCCAAATTTCTTCCGGATTTCACCAGCAAAAAAATCTGTATATCCTAGAACTTAAGAAACTCAATTTTCGGAACTATTTGCACGAAACAGATGCAATATCACTGCATCTCATATCCTTAAGATATATTCAATTTGCCAACTACCCCAGACAAAAATATAACTTTTACTTTCTTTTTTATGAAAATATTTCGCAGTAGAATTTCACGGAAGCTTAAACAGCGGGAAGTTAGAGAGATTCCGACACCAGGAGCATTAAATTTGCGTATTATATTTTCTCAGATTCAATAAATTTGGAAAATAAGGTTAAGTTGTTAATGGAATAGGATTTTCTCCGATTTTTCGGGATTTCTTATGATTAGTAACGTCTGCAGGGCTGCAATTATTTTTTGAAATTCCGCTTGCACAATCTCTTTGCGTCTACAGTCGTTACGAGGCTTTCTTATGTTATGGTCATGAAATTCAAGAATGTTTTCGGATCACTGTAAGATTGCATAATGCGGATTAATAGCCATAACATTTTCCCTAATAACTTAAAACTTTAGTCATTTATTTAAACAGATTATAGAGTAAAGAATACGATATCCTCAAGTTAATTAAAATTAATGCTCGTTTATTAATAAAAAATTTTGTAGAAAAATCTTTCTCTGAAATTTTTTTAAATAATATAAATATAACAAACATTGTTTGCCCTAAGACTTTAAAAATTGATAGTCATATATTCAAATTGAATATTGAGGAAAGAATATAATATTCTCAAGTTAATTAAATTACAATTAATATTCCTCGTTTATTATTAAACAATTTTGTTAAAAATGTTTCTCTGTATTTGGATGTTTAGAATAAAATAACAATTAATGTTTCCTCTAATGCCTAAAAACTTCGTATTCATATATTCAAGTTGAACATAGAGGAAAAAACATAACGCACTCAAATTAATAAAACTGCAATTAATTTTCCTCGTTTATTAATTAAGAAAATCCGTAAAAAATTCTTTTTTTAAATTTTGATTTTTAGAATATTTTTGTCTATTTATTAAAATGCAATTAATTACAATTATAATTTTTAAACTATCAATGCAATTTCTGAGCAAAAAAAAAAAAAAATAGTTCTCTTTTTTTTTCTGTTATTCTGCAGCAATCATTAGAAAACACACAATTGAAGAAAATGATCGAAAATCTCACTTCTTCACGGTTTGTCTTCATTATAATTCCTTTTATTCTTCTTTTATATACTCTTAATCAAGAAAATTATAATTTGAGTAAGATGAAAGATTATTTTGAAACAGATCTCATTAATTTCTACTGCAGTTCAGATGACGAAATTTTATCACACTCAAAGTTCCTACTCTCCGAACACGTGTTCTAGACCATTGTAAGATACATCATCATCATAATACATCAACTTCCGATTTAATATACATTTTATCATTATAATTTATGTGCTAAAATAGGCACCAAAGCTGCAGACTCGGTTCGTAACCCATGTCTCCCCAGATGGGTTTGGAGAATAGGGACATGTTATGAGAACTCTAAAAGATGTCGGATCCTTCATTTGCTTAATAATTATCAGTTAAGCAGGGTCTTCTTTTGTATATCAACCATTATCAATGCGGTATTTGAGGGGAAGGAATAGTAAATGTTTCTTATTCTTGAAAAATAAATTTCGGCATTCCAGTGCTCTTAGACTCTTGACTTCGAATGATCGCAGGGATGAGAAGATTAACAGAGTAAAATTTGTTTACTTCTTTAGAATCCCCCTGAATTTGTCATTCTGAATCATAACTTAATTTTTTTTATAGAAAAATGTGTTTGTTTATTATTCGAATTCGATTTTTGGAATGAAACAATTTCGTAATTCTAACTGTTCCACACTACGTTTTTTTTAAAATAAACCTTTTGACATGGAAGGTAAAAGTGTACTAATAAGGATTCGATACTCTAACCAAATATCTAAATGCGCACACAGACATAATTATGAAGATATTATTTTTTAAATAAAATAGAGCCATAAAGACGCTTTGTTTTTATTTTTTGAACCAGGCTAATAGCATGATTGTTATCATCAAAAAATATCTTTAAAAGAAAATTATCATCTAATATGTTTTATAATATTAATATTTATTTAGTCGCAAATATATTAATAGCTTTAATCCTCTATTTATAGAATTATTTTGTTACCTATTTTAATTTTTATTGTTGCCTTTTTTAGCTTAAATCTTCAATACAGAATAAATCCTAGAAAGATTAATATGCTTTTTAAAAGTAATTAAAATAAGTTAATTAATTTAATTAACAGTTAAAAATTTTCAACTGCTGCCTACAGCTAATTTACTGCTTGCTGACGAGGCTGTATTAGTCACGCGCTTCTGAATACAATCAGAAGAAATAGTAATATTACCAAGAAATCAGCATGATTTAAATGTTACTTATAAGTACCATCGGTTGGTAAAAGGTTAAAAGCCATAAAACTAAAACCACAGAATTTTTTTTTCTGAATATCAAATATTTAACTCACGAAATATATTTTTTTTAAATCCCAAGCATTTAATTAGTTCTTGCCTAGCACCATCCGCCCATTTAGGGTACGAAACAGAGACTATCTATTTATTAGTCTCTCTCTTTATCTGTCTAAGTCTCTGTTCATTCCAGTCACGTGAAAACATTAGCAACACGGAAAATTGCGGAAATAAAATAGACTCGTAGCATCATCGAGGGAGAAGTTGCATTTTCTTGACGTTTTAATAGCCCTATAAAGTGAACAAAACTAAATGTTATTTAAATCATATGGAAGAGACGTGCTGGGTAGGTAAGCATACGATGATGTAATGGCGCTGGAAACATGTTATTTAATTTTTAAAAAGAAGCAAATTACGTTGTCGAAATAGTAATTTAAGCAGCTTTTATTTTAAACAAAGTCTATGACTAAATTATGGACATTTGGTAATACTAGAAATGCGAGTTAAATACTTCTTTCTTAAGCAAAATTGTGCTTCTGTTATTTAACGATGATAATTATTTTTTAATATTTAATAGCACTCATTAATTTTTTTTTAAAAAAATTATTCGTAAAAGCACATAAGTAATTTTTTTAACTTATGAAAGCACATAATTAGGTATTATTATTATTTTTAAACGAGACACAAACTAAGCCATATTACATTATACGTAAAAATCGAGATAAAGATTACAACCGATTGCGGAATGCCGTGACCTTCTAGGGGTTTGTAGCTTTTTTTTTTTTTTTTGACATTATCTCACCTATATGTTCAGGAAGTTCAGAAGAAGATAGAATAACTGATTACACTGATACACTGATTTTATTTTGTATTTTCAAATTCCTCTAAAAGCCGTAATTTTATTTCGCATTAAGTTCTATTTCGATCTTTGTAATTCGTTCAGTGCTTCATAGAGAAATAACGAATTTATATTTAATTTTAATATACACTTTTTTAATGAATCATTAAATATATATATTGGTCAAGCGATGGAATCTTATAATAAGATAGTTTGAGATACAAATGTGTTTGTAAAACGTAATAAATATCTATTTTATTTTTAAAAACTTAATTATTATATCAAAACTATTTTGTTGTTCAATAAAAAGAAACTGATCCTATTTCTAAAGCGCATTTCAAGAACTATTCTTAATATAATTTACATCACTGAACTTTAAATTCATAAAACAACGGTTAACTTCCTGTTATTTTAAGGCAGACATTTTACATAATTTTTAAACATAATGATTATAATTGTCTATTAATTAATATATACGTTAGGAAAATTTGCTACAATTCATTAATTAATTAAAATTTTTCTTTAATAATTTAAAACAAATATTTGAAGCTTTTCCTCAATAGTAATTAGATTAATAAAATATTTAAAGCTTTTCCTTAAAAATTTAAAAGAATTGTTTGAAACTGTACTTTAATCATTTAAAATAAATAATTTAAGTTTTTTTTCTCATTAATAATTGAATTAATAAGATATCTAAAACTTTTCTCAACAATAATATTGCAAAAAAAAAAATGAACTAGTTGAAAAAATATTGTTTCATTTTTGTGGCCTGAATCTATAAGATTATTTAAACAAGAATTTTTTGCGATTTTTCAACAATATTGATATATGAGATCTTTTTCTACGCATTTTGTTATAAAATACAGAAATATAAACATTCTTCTTTAAACTTTAACAAAGATCTAATTTACCACCACAATGTCTTATTTCATTTACATGAAGAATAATTTAATATAAAAGCATCTATGTAATATACCGATAATTTCATGATATATCTAAAAGATAAATCTGCATTATAAGGCTATATCTTTATAAACTCCTCCTAGCCTATTAAGATATACTATACAATAATGTATGGATCGTATTATATAAGAAATTGTCTATCTATACTATTATTATTATTAACCCTCTGAGAGAAATTAATATGGGCAAGTTTATTGCTAATTATCCCAATGATTGCATCCTTGGGCGTATAGTAAAGGAAAATAACATGTAATTTACACAGAAATATATAACAAATATAATAAGGAAAAAGATAACGGTAGATAATGTCAAACATTGTGGCTCTATATTTATCTCTAATAAACTAATGTTTTGCTTTTCTTTGTGCATATTCATGACACTGATGCTGCTTATATTCGATCGATACTATTAAAATATTTAGGTCCAGGTTGAAAAAAAATCACTCTATTTATAACGATGCATAATAGTTTGCCACGTTGTTCAAGTAGGGAAATAAATGATGCAGTTGATATAATTGTGTGATACAAATGTTATCCCCTTCAGAATATCAGTAATTAAAACAGTCCGATTATATTACTATTTAACTTAAATTTAAACACAAATATTTCGCAATTTAACTCAGAGATATTTCGATTTAAAAATCATTTTCTGTTAACATTGCTAATCATAAATATTTATTTCAGGGTTTAATTTACAATCCCAAGGTCATTTGTTTTGCACATCTATTCTTCAAACGATTAAATCTAGATCTTTTTTAAATTATCATATTATATACTTAGAACTTTTTAAGTATATGATAAAACTATAATCCATATAAGATTTTCAAGCTAACTTGAACTCTTTAAAAATTGGAAAACTGGAGTTTCTTCTAGATTCTTTATATTATAATAATAAAATATAATAATAATAAAAATGAATGTATATATGTCGTTGTGCCTGTGTATGTGTTAACCTTTTGCAACTTAGACCGACTTAGTAACGATCTACACATATTAAATTTGGAACTTAGACCTTTAAAGGTGAGAATATTTGGTGTATTATGGACCAATATTGTTTTTGAAATTTCATTATAAATTAATCTGATTTTGGAGAGAGGGGGTGCGGTATTAAGTTTCAAAATTATTATTTCACAAAGATATTTTTTACACAGCTTAAATATTTTAAATAAATATCTTTTCAACGATGTCAATTTACTAGATTGCGCAAAATTTTCTTGAATTTTGGCAAATATTTTGAATAGTTATTAATTTTCCTAATTTGTAACAATATATTATACAGTTGGTTTAAAATACAAAAAGTTTTCAATTGTTTCATTAAATTTTATCACCTGATTTTCCAATGTGGAAATTGAAGGAAAAAAGTTTCGGTTAGATATATTTAGTTTACATGACAAATAACGAAGTGAGATTAGTTAGACACTGGAAAGAAGATAAATAATAGGGAAAATTACGTTGTTAATAGCTATATGATGCTATGGAGCTCATTTCCATTAAAAAGTCATGTATTTATGTACTCGTTGAATAGAACATATATAACATTATTAAATTATCGGCTTTAATGCGTGACAATTTGTGAGAATCAAGGACATTGTTAGATCTAATCAGTTTAATTAATTTTGTATCGATTAATTACTGGATTATTTTATAGTTTAAGTGAATCTTTTGGAAAATTAAAGCTGAAGAAGTTTAGGAAATAGAAAAATAGAAGAACCAGCAAAATTTGGTTTTCACCTTTCCGGTGATAATATTTTATAAAATTATCTATTTCTATATTTGTAACTGTATTCCATATACGTTTAAATTTAAATACCTAAAAAGACATTAAAGAAAATATTATCTCCCATTTACTATGTTTTAAAAATTACCACTTTTAATATTTTTTTTAAATATGTGCTGCATATTTAATTTCATATGTTTTGTAGACACTGAATAATAATATAGTTTTAAATAAAGACAGTACTAGTAAATTTTTTTAACTCGTAAATCTTTTCTATTTGCATTCGAAGTAAGTAGTATGTTTAAGAGGTAAAAAAGATCTATTAATAAATTTTAAAAATAGAATGTACTGCTCATTCAGTTTAGCATAGACTATCCAAAGACGAAAATAAAACATTTACTAAACATTGGGCAGAAACTCGCACGCATTTATCTTTCCCACTCTCTAAGATACGATCAACATTCAACTCGAGTTCTTCTTCAATATATTTTTTCAGCTAACAAGCAAAGCAAAATAAAACTGATGAAACAGTTCACCAATCTTGAATTAACGCAGCCCAAAACACAGGAAAATCCTCTTTTGGAACAACTTCCAGAAAACAGATGCATCCCACCGCATTTTATCTCCCTCAGATAAACTTAATCCGACGGCTAAAACTCCAAAAAATATCTTATTTTTTAATTTCTTTTCTGCGAAAATATCTTGTAGTGGAATTTTACGGTAGTCTGAGTCGAGAAAGGCGGATAGATAACCAACAGCTGGGAAATTGGATTTGCCAAGTTAGCGTCCTCAAATTCGATAAATTCGAAGAGGTGTGTTAGGTCGCCCGTGGCATAGGATTTCCCCATGTTTTTTGGGGTGTTTTGTGTCTTGTAATCTACAATTGCTTATCTTCGCACTTTATTTTCGAGCACCTTTGGGTTGTGGTATTGGTATTATCTTATTCTACTCTCGTATTATCAGGGATATTATTGGTTTTGAGAATGTTATTTCAATACGCATAAAACCATGCTGAGGTTTATTTTATGCAAATGTACTGATTTTTTTAATCTTTTAAAGAATTCATAAAAATTGTACTAAGCTGAAATACAATATTGCATAGAATTTGGGGTCTCGAAGCTTTTCATTTTCTGAAATTTCAGGCCGTTCCTGCTGGAAGATATTTGAACTTTTTTGTTAATGAATGAATTAATTCATTAATTCATTCTAACAATCTGCTGATGACTATCATTTAACTGCTCAAAAGACTATATATTAACTAAATACATTCTTTTATTCAAAAATATTATATTCCAGTATATTTTCTTATCCGAAGGGTCGCGGTTGCTTGGTGGTAAGGTCTCGGCTTGTGAGCCGTAAGGTTTCAGGTTCGAGACCCGATTCCACCGAAGAACCGTCGTGTAAGGGGGTCTGTTGCACGTTAAATCTGTCATGCTGAACGTTCTCCCACTGGTGCGGTGTGGTGTGGAGGAGGGAGTGCCAGCTCAGGTGTCGTCCTCGTCATCGGACAGCGGTTCAAAATTGCGAGGTCGGTCCCAAAATACCCCTAGTGTTGCTTTACAACGGGATGTTAATATAACTAAACTGAACTAAACTAATTTTCTTATCCAAAGCCATAACTAATATCTGTAATTAAAAGCATTATCTTTACATTTTTATTAGCATATTTAAATGCTATTTTACATTAGCAATTTTTATTTCTGAAAATTATTTCTTGAAAATTACCATTAATTGAGAGATTATCATTAATTTTAGTGGAAAAGAGTATGTAATATTAACTGAAGCCTGCAAATGGAAATATTACCGTAAGCAAAATCTGTTGGCTTGTCAAATTACTTTATTTTTTACACGATTTTTGAAGTGTAAACTAACTAATTTGAACCTCGAAAATAAAATCTTAGGGTTAAAAAAATTGCGAACATTTCATTCTTATTAAAATTTTTACACTGATATATTATTCTACAATAAATATGTTTATCAAGAGATAATCAGTTAAAATAGCTATCTTCTTGCTAAAGTTATGATAAAATTGATTAAGCCTTTAGTAAATCAAAATACTGTTACAAAATTTTTCTTCTACAACAAATACCGCTAATCAATTGTAATAGCGCAGCACATTTAATTGCTATAGTTCAGCAGCTTTCTTGCTGTCTATTCCTCTCGAAAATCTCTACTTGTCGGCGGCTCCGACTCTCACACACGACTTCTCTGACGATCCACACAACTTCTTCTGACGATACACACGACTTCCTCGTAGCTTCTGAGTGCCCGTCTTTTATAGTTCCGGGAGGCGGGGCTAGAATCTTCTGACCAATCAGGGCGTATCTGAGTGTATCTCTGTTATTACTGGATGGATCATGAAACTTCTCGAACTTTCTGGTATTATCCATTTAGTCGCCAAACTCGCCAAATTCAACGCCAAGTCGCCAAATGGTCGCCAAGCTCAGCATGCCGTGCCGGATAGCAAAATTACAGATTTGTAACAATACGAAGAAATATTGTTGAAAGGACTAATATACTAAAATGAAACATATATAGTGATTATAGCCTCAAAAGTGAAATCAAATTACGTTATATAAAAATCACCTAAGAAACGTACTTACGCATGTCATTCGAAATCCACATTGGCTTTGTTTGCAGAACTATAAGAATGTATTAAAGAAATGTTAGAGCGCTGTTTATGAAAATGTGTCTATTAAACGGTATGAATTGCAGCGACTCGTTCATGAAGGCCGAGCCCTTTGCAAGTTTTTTAATTTAAAAAAAGAATTTCAGTAATAGAATTAATGAATATGAACCTATTTTGATTCAATAAAAGAATTTTTTATATCTATACGCTATATTTCTAATATAATATAATTTGGAAATATAAATTTTGGGTAATTTAATCCCTTTGCTTATTATATCCAGAATAAGTATAATGTCTGAGAATTAAATCATGAATTTTTTACTTTCAAATATAAATATATTCTTGATTGTGAAAAATATGTCAGATTATATAATAAAAACACATTTCATAAAGTAAATCCTTGCTTACTTCACTTCATAAAATAAAATTAGTCCATCAAATATTTTTTAAAAAAATTATATACAGGGTGTTCATTAATTATTGTCGGGGTTTCCGTACCTCATAACTTTCGGATAAAAAATATTACGCAAAAAACGTATTCGCAAATTACAACTCAAAGAATACTATTGATGATATTAAAGTGTAAAGCTTGCACAATTTGCACTTTGTAGGCATTCAGCTGAAGGCGATTATGTATTCGTAAATTCGCTGAACAAATTTTGACTCGAATTGAGGATGATGAAAATTACCTTCGGAAATGGTTCTTCAGTGACGAATCCACTTTTCATGTGTCAGAAAAAGTGAATAAACATAACTGTAGAATATGGGGCTCGGAGAACCCACACGATTATCAAAAGTCAAAATTTGTTCAGCGAATTTACGAATACATAATCGCCTTCAGCTGAATACCTACAAAGTGCAAATTGTGCAAGCTTTACACTTTAATATCATTAATAAAATTCTTTGAGTTGTAATTTACGAATACGTAATCGGTTTTTGCGTAATATTTTTTATTCGAAAGTTATGAGGTACGGAAACCCCGACAATAATTAATGAACACCCTATATATTATTCGTTATATTTCCGAATCATTTCTTCTAAAGAAAAATTATTTCAGAAAGTTTTAAATTATTCCCTTAAACTTCTAAGAAGGCAAAAAGAGAAAACATAGAAGTGAGAAATACTATCAATGTGTTCTGTAAATCTAATACACGCATCTTGCTTAAAGCAAAACTTTTGCTGTGAGAATTCCCCAATATTATGTAAATTCTTTCCAATTCTGGATGTTTCCATAGTTGAGAAAGCATTCGTTGTTGATTTTGCTTCTCGTAGAAGACTCCCCACTGCGTGATTTGAATATGGATCCTGAGACCTAAAGAGAAGGAGAAGAAACATCCATCTTTCTTCCACCAAAAATTTTGTGATATCTTGATTTCGATTCAAAGCAGAAGAAAAATAAATGAGATTACAGAAGTATTGCCCCCCTCTTGAAAATTGTAGTTTGTGAAAAGTCTCTGGTTTTGCAGAAGGTTGACTTTAGAATCGTTTATCTTATAACAATCTTTTTCTTACTTTCAAGATGTAATTTCCTTTGCGGTTCTTTCTCTGCTTTTGCTTTCATTTACCGTTTGTTTTTTTAAGTTCAGAGTAATAAGGAGTGAAAAGGTTTTTAGTTATCACTTCAGGCGCAGTGAAATTCGTTTCATTCCTTCAGGGGAAATATTGATAATTTAAGAAACGCTTATGCGTTTCTTGATTTTTTTTCCTTTCTGACTTTAGCTTGATAAATGATCACAGGATGTCACAATCTGTAAATTTTTCCATGTGACACGGATACATACGCAACATATTTGAGAAAAAAATTGTTTCAAACTCTCTACTGATCAGCTTGTAAAAGCTAGAATTTGAATATAAGTGCGCTCAAAGAAAAAAAAACCCTCTAAATTTTAAATACTAATTTCTAATTTAAATTATATACACGAACTTGCAACTTCTCTGAAAAAGAATGCTTGTAAAAATAATTTATCTTCTCTTATCTAAAGTATAAAGTAAATCATTTTAGGCTTTTAAAATACAAAATGGCATTTCATATAGCTAGGGAAGTCACGTGTGTAATAAATAAACTGATTATGCTACATTTAATCTCAAGTTACATTACCCTAGAGGCAAACTAGAGTAACTACAAAAATAAACACAAATAAAGGTGATTGGCCGAAAAGTCCAATTAAAAAAATATATGCTTTATCGAATTAAAAACCTAAAAAAGTTTCATAGAGTTATCTGTAAAATCGGCAAAAATGTTTGCGTTTAAAATCATGAATTCTTCGAGACTTCAAAAGTACTAAAAATGAAAAATATATCCTTCGTTTCCCTCTTCCGAATGCGTTTTTTTAGATTTTTATTATTATTACTATAATAATAATGATGATTTTCTTCGTTGCTTAAATTTCTTTCACAGTTGCTTAATATGAGAAAATTATATAACAATACCAAAGAATTTATACTCATTTTTAGAGCGAATCACGGAAGTCACGAAAAGTTCATAATTTTAATTCATAAAAATAAAAATTCATAACTTTAATAAAATATTTTTTTTCTAATTTTGCAGTTAACTCTTGTGTTTTATTATGGTATAATGTACATTTTTTCCTGATTGGAGTTTTTGGACCATATCCTTTTTTTTTAATTATTTCTATAAATTCCTTATTTACTCGCTAGGGCGCTGTAACCTGTCGTCATAAATTCAGCATAGTCACTTTAATATAGATACATATTATTTTCATGGCTATACTTTGAATTTAAGAGGATTTTTTTATTTATAACGGTAATTGATTAGTAGAACCCCACAGACATTTATGGAATACCTTGTGTGAATCGCATGTACTTATCAAAACAGTAATAACCTGAGGTAAGTGAATAGCCAGTAGTAAGTCATACTTCTGACTCCCCGACCTGCCACGAAGGCACACGGATTTAAACCATAAAACTGAACGACCGGACCGTCGCAACAGTAATACTGGTGGGAACTGAGGTTGAGTCTTAAGGGCCCTCACTGACCCCGGTACAACCCTCCCCGAAGGATGTACGCCCCGTCATCAATGGGAGGAGTCAGATTCCCCACCTATTTGTGTACCCTCCAGGATGGCGAGATCCAACCACCATGCCGGAAGCATCTCATCCTCATTTCGAGGTGCTCCCCAGGGGTTTAATGGTCAGTAGTATATTTTCCTTGTCCTTTTAAGGGGAAAAGTGTCTATATTTTCTTATAAATAATTTTACCATACGGATCTCAATTCATGTAAACAACAACATTTATGATCTTAATATCCTAAAATAAAAATGATAAAAAAAATATTTCTTTAGTTTTCATTTGCTGTACTTTTTCTTTCTTTAAACACATAAATAGAAACAATAGAAACGATACAATAATTGGAATTTTTTATTTAATAAAACGCTTTTATTTTATTTAGAACACCATTATATATCAAGTATCTAGTATTAATTTGAAAGATTGCTTGTTAATTCTCTTGAAATAATAAGATTATTTATCCCATAATATATAGAGCACCATACATTAAGAAAGTTACTATTTTACTATTATTAATCTCCTGGGTGCACTAACCTGGTAGAGTTTACTATTAATGCCACCAAGATCACACCCTCGTGGCAAAATGAGGTGCAGTGAAAAAGAAAAATATATCATGAAGGCATGGCGCATATAAAGATCCCAGAAAAAGAACTTGGGTTGTTTATGGTATTGAATGTTAAGTGTTTATAACTATATTTGAGTTAAACATCTTTTTTATTCTAACCATAAAGATATAAATTTTTCCTGAGAATCCCTAAAGAGTTTCTCTTTTATTCTGTTAGATAGACAATACTTAATATTATTGCTCTTTTTTTTTTTTTTTTTTTGCTTCAGTACTCAAATTCTTTGTGTGATTAGTAATTCTAGAGGGAAGTCGAAAAGTAATATTGCACTAAGTTTTTGTAAATTTCTTATCTTTTAAAGGAAGAAGAATATACAACGTTATCACTGCAATTCTGGAAAATTAAAAGAATTTAAAATTATTAGAGTTGAAATCTTAAAAATTTGTCTAGACCTAAACAAATATAATATTAAGCTTTATCATTAAAAGTTGCTTAAAATTAGACAGCCCCATAGTAAGCATAATTCCTAATTAATTAATATTAATTAACATTCCTAATTAATTTCAATAGATTTTTTTTTTAATTTCAAAATTTTTACACAACGATATTTCCATATTTTCATTCTGTCAAAGAGTGGAAATCCCACACCAAATTTTTTTCTCTTCTCTGCAATTTAAAATTTATATTTCCTTTAGGGGGACCGATAACAGACATGCCTCCTACGCAAGAGGTTGTACCATAACCGGTGATAAATCTTAGGACATAACCATATTTCCCGCCAATCATTCAAAATTTTCGCGTTTGTCGGTTGGGTCGCCTATGATATTTAAGGAATGAAATTTGTTTTCATGTTTAACAATTGGCATTTTTTTTCTTCACAAATGACTTTCCATTAATAAACTACCGGAATTACCTACTACTACTAGATAATATACCACAACTGATAAGCAAATTATCTTCCATCGTTATTATCAAATTATATATACTAAGTAAATATAATTTTGTAAATGTTAAAAATAAAAATTTATAGAAAACACCTACGATAAAGAAGCGCCCAAATGTAGATCTTTAATCAATCAGTAATTCATTTTTAAACGTTTTTTTATGATAAAAATATCTTATAATAATAATTTTTTTAAATAAAAGTTTGATTTTTGTCGAACAATGAGAATTTTTTTAAAAGTAGAACCTGATATTTTTTTCCTCTCATTAATAGTTTCCAGAACGTCCAAAAAATAACATTCATTTTAACAATGACTATTCAACAAGAGAAATAAATTGAATTTACAAGATATTTTCTCCACATTCAAATCCTCTTTCCTATTTTCAAAGATAAATACCAACATTTATCTGCACGTCTTTCTCAATATTCATTATCGATTGATAAGCAAAACGAAACATTTCCCCAACCTCGAATTAAAACCACCCTGAACTTTAAGAAAAATCCTCTTTCGGAACTATTTGTTCAAAACAGATGCATCCCATTGCCTTCTATTTCTCTCAGATAAACTCAATTCAAAGATCTGAATAAAAAAGAGAAAGAAAATTCCGTTTAATTTCTTTTTTATGAAAATATCCCCCAATAGAATTTCCCGGAAGTTTGAACCGCGAGAAGGTGGATAGATATCTAGACCAGAAGAATTGGATTTACGGAATTAGCGTCCTCAAATTCAATAAATTCGGTGGGTTGGATTGCTTGTGGCGTAGGATTTCCTCGTATTTTTCGGCGTGTTTTGTGGCTGGCAGGCAGCAATTGCTTTTCTTGGCAATTTCCCTTCCTGTGCCTTTTGCCATTGTTATTGTTACAATCCTATTTCCGTGGTTTGTTTTGCCTTTGGGAATATTTGTTTTATATAGATCTTAAATCAGAGCTACAATGGTGACTTCTTGAAAATGTTTTTTTATTTATCTTCTTTTAAATTTTCGTTTCTATATATAATTATATGATCATACTAAAATGAGTTAGAATAATTCCAAACAATGGCATACTATTTTAATCAACATCAAAGGCAGTTTTGATACATACTGATTAATTTTCCGGGATTGTGAAATGGTCAATATGGCCAGCAACTCACTTCCAATTTTAAACTACATTTACTTTGGGAAACTGTTTAACCTGAACGAATTTACATGACTGGTTAAAAGCTGGCATAGTGGAGTATCTTTGGAATCATATTCAAATTTGTACCTTCCGATTCGCAAACTATGGTCTTAGACAAACAGACCGATTAGTTTTAGTTTAGTTATATTAGCGTCCCGTTTCAAACCAACACTACGGCTATTTTCGGGAAGGACCTCGTAATTTTGAATCGCTGTCAGATGACGAGGACGACACCTACCATCAGATCGATATCAGGTAGATTAAAGTGAAATTAGGAAATATAAAGTGCTTTTATTACTATACAAAGAAAATGTTTTTCTAGTTTTATATAACTATACTATTCAAATTTTAAATAATATAACGTTTTAATTTATAGTAATGTCATAAGATATCTTCCCTTAAATTTTTCAAATGTAAATAGACCTGGTGGTAAGGTCTCGGCTTGTGAACCGTAGGGTTTCAGGTTCGAGACTCGATTCCACCGAAGAACCGTCTTGTGTGGGGGTCTGTTGCACGCTAAATCCGTCATGCCACACTTCCTCCCGCTGGTGTGGAGATGGGGGGTGCCAGCTAAGGTGTCGTCTTCGTCATCTGACAGCGGTTCAAAATTACGAGGTCCGTCCCAAAATAGCCCTAGCGTTGCTTTACAACGGGACGTTAATATAACTAAACTAACTAACTAACTTCAAATGTAAATAATTTTACATGCATTAATTAGATTTTTCAATTGAATTAACCTGTCATTTTAATAAATTTATTAAAAATCAAAACATTAAAATAGAAATAAGTTGGTACAGAACTTCAAACATTTTACTCTCACCATTTCCTAATTAATACAAAGCCTTAGCCTGGCAAACTATTTCTATATGCAGAGATAATATGCAGAATCTTTAAACAATAATGAGAGAAAATAATTCGATTAGCTATTCGATTAACAATGAAATTGGATTGAATTTCAACAAAATGAATATATATATTAGTGAAATTTACTCTAAAAACTCTTTAAGGAAACAGTCAATATACAGAAAGAAAAATTACAATTAACTCTTTCTAGGGCCTTGGGAAGTATGCTTCCCACCAAATTTATTAATCTTTGTATGAAATTATGTAGGTTGGCATCAGTTCTGACAATTTATTTTTAGTAAGTCAGAAACTTAGATGCTTCAGTTCTTTATCTCAGACAAAATGATGTGTCTTGACTTGTTACTTAATTATTAATGAACCAAATTAATTAATGAATCAAATTAAATTTATCTAATAAGCTAAATGAATCCCTTTTCTTATTCTAATTTCAAGCGTAAAATATTTTAAAATAATACGACTAGAAAAAAATGGCCCTTTAAAGTGTTGAACTAAAGAGTATTTTTCCGTTTCTGAGGACCGTAAAAAAATCGCCAAACTGTGGATGATTCTTTTTACTTTTTTTTGTTGTTGTTGTCAAAAATAAATTTGTTGTCGCCAACAATCCTCGGAAACATAAAAGTGCCAATTAAAGTCATGAAAAATACGTATTCTTTTAAACCTGAAAGTGGTGTAAAAATATTTTCATGTAACGATATTTTTGGTTGCTACTTCTTGAATAGACTAAACCCTCGCTTAATTTTAATTAATTAAAGTTTCCTAAAATCGTCGTAAAATATAGATTCTAACATTCACACACATGCAATCTCTTTTATTATTTGTCGAGATTTTAGTACTTAACACTTTGTATCACACCTCAAGGCATTTTTCATTTCTACTATCCTGGCCAGTAAATATCAGAAATTCAACCCAGAGGAATACAAATGGAGATTAGAGTGCAAAATTACTCTTATCATGCCCTTGAAATAAAATATCTTACACAATTAGAATTAATCACATTAAAATTTAGTAGAATAACTCCCGACATTAAGACTTTTAGCTTCCAGGTCTGTAGGAGCTTGCTGAAATTAACATTTATCCTTAGCTTGAAGCGAAATATTTAACAAGACGTATTAAAGAGTGATCAAATTAGACTTTTCACTTACATGGCTATATCTCTCCGCTCTTAAAATTATCACAGCACGTCTCAAGCAGAAGTTGATATTTAAGTCATAAAATCTTCACATCTGCTTCTTGAAAGATAATGAAATTATAATGAGACGGAACACAGTTGGGTGTTATCCCGAATTTTGTAACATTTTGGGCCCTTTTGATTAAATATGTATGACCCTTCTAAACGGGAAGTAATATCTCTTTTGAATGAAATGTTGCTCATATATAAAGCGTTAATTGTTTAACAGTGCACTGTAACAATATTACATTTTATGGCATAATGGGGCTAAACTTTCTCTGTATATAAAATTTAAAATAATAATAATAAAATTTAAAATTTAAAATAATAATTTTAAATAATAAATCTCTTTATATGCCTGTAATATACAATTCCACAATTCTTGACAAATTCGAACAAATTTTGATACATAAATTCCTTAAAACTTGAAAGAACTTACTGTGCTATTAAAAAGTTACTACCATCATCTAAAGAGAATGCAATTAATTTTGAAGGGGATATATTGGAATCCACTAATTTTCTGAATAATTCATTATATAAATTATTTTACATCATCTTAAAAGTAAAAAAAAAAAAAAAAAAAAAAAAAAAAGCTTTTTAGCGAATTTTAAAGAATAACTTTTTAGCTTTATTAATGCCATTTTTAAATGGCTATTTATCTAATTTAAATAATTTTTAATGAATTTAAACACATTTCATAACAATGTCTCTTTTTCATTGGATTTTTAAGCAGCCTATTTTTTTGTTTAATTACTTTTATCACTTACGCGCTTTTATCAATGTCAAAATTAAATTGTATTTTTTTAGATAATTTTATGATGTAAGAACATGATGTTGTTTTGGCTTGAGGTTTTTGAATCGATTTGAAGGCAACAAATTGCTGAAGCCTCAAAATGCGTAAGCAACAAACCATTTTTTAAAATTTTATTTTGGAGTCGGCCTTCACAGTATAGCTTTTGAAATATTTATCGTCTGCTAATGCAGTTTTATTTTGGAGTCGGCTTTCACGATATAGTTTTTCCATTATCTATCGTCTGTTAATGTAGTCTTATTTTGGAGTCGGCTTTCACTATAAAACTTTTAAATTATCTATCGTTTACTGTTGTAGTATTTCCCTTGGAAATCACAGTGTTATTGCCTAACTATCACAGCGTTTTTTTTAAAAAATAAACCAAACAAGTTAAAACATTATTTGTTTAATCAATAAAGATTGTTGGTTCAGGGATAATTTCAACTAATTAAAACAAGATGGTTTTTTCTTTTCTTTTGATGAGCAGTTTATTCAGTTGAGTTTGAATTGAATATGTTACTTAGTAGTTTCTGATAGTGTTTTAAAAGACTTTTCTTTTAAAGTTTTGTAATTTTTTTTAATATATGGCCTGATGCTGTTTCATATTTTAGTAATTTTGAAATTTAAATTCAGCCAATTCGTATAAGTCTTTTTTTACGATTCTTGGTTTCAGTTTACTGAATGGAATTCAATTAAAAAATTTAAAAAATAAAATATTTTCAAAATAAATGTTTATTTATATGAACATTTTCAACTTTTATTTTTGCATCTTACTCTGTGAAAATTATTTACTTGTAGTTTAACAAAATTTTGCACTTTCTGGTAAATATTTAATTTGGCCGGAGTTTAGTTATATTAACGTCCCGTTGTAAAGCAACACTAGGGCTATTTTGGAACGGACCTCGTAATTTTGAGTCGCGGTCAGATGACGAGGACGACACCTGAGCTGGCACCCCCTCTTCACACCACACCACACCACACCAGCTGGTGGACGTTCGATCCTGATGGATTTAACTTGCAACAGACACCCTTACACGACGGTTCCTCGGTGGAATCGGGTCTCGAACTTGAAACCTCGAGTCTGATTTTTTTCACGATGAGAGTATTTTCTCTATACTTCGTTATTCGTGAAGGTAAAAACATGTTTTTGCATCTAATTGGTAAAGATAATTTTTCATTACTGTAATAAATTTTATCCTTGTATCATTTGAAGAATCTCCACATTTCAGATTTCCTTGAATTTGGAGATCACTTTTTAGATAGTAGGATTTAAATATTCAATCGATTTTTTTTTCTGTTATCGAAAACAAAGTAATGAATATTCTGATTTTTTTTCCATATCGTTTGTCAACGGCGGAAATATATTATTACTTTCTTACTTTATTTTACCAAATTATCTTTCGAATCTGCTAACAAGACCGTATGCAATATTAAGTAATATAGCTTATATACTGAAAAATTGTAATGGTTGTTCTAAAATCAAAGACTATATTAAAATAAGGAAAATAAAAATTAAATTTTTAAAAAATGTAAATTTCCAGATTTGTAAACCAGTTCTAAGAGATTCTGGTACATCGATATTTTTCTACAAGGAATTTGCTCTCCTTATACACGAAGCACATTAAGATCACAATCTAGTTCTGCTAAAGTTAAAACTGAATTATGAAATTCCTTCAGAATAAGAAATTACGTTTTCAACAATCTCATGAAACACGAAATTACTTTTCCAACAAGATTAGATCTACCTGAAAAGTTTGACTTGAATCAAATTGAAGAATGTTACCATCCTTTCACTCCTAGAATATCAGTAGCATACATTTAATGCTGCTCAATAATGCCTAACTTGGGACTTTACAGCCTTTTTGAATAATTTACAATCCCAAGATACTTTATTTCTCTTATCATCATTTAGCTCAAATTAATTCAGAGAATTTAGACAGGAATGCTGAATTTGGAATTCACTGTGTTCTACAGCACAATTAAGTCAAATTTCCGGCATATTATAATTATCTCTGGGTTCTATAATTATATTGCAAATTCTGAAAATATGTCAGAACTTTGAATCTCGTAAAAGCTAGAATTAGTCCATTCTGGTGTGAGTGAATATCATTAAAAATCTTGCACAGCAAAGTTTTGAATCGAAAATTCGTTTAATTAGTTTCCAATGGAAGTCCCAATAGGTAATTAGTGAAATTACATTGTGACTGATATTAAAATTCTCTACTCTTTTAAGAAATATGTAGAATATTGGTTAGAAATTAAATATTGTTTCTTTACTTTTTAAGCAATGTACATTATATTATCAAAAATATCAAGGTGCTTCCATCATTTCTTTTTATTTCTTCAAATTAATTGAATAAACTGCTTTTGAACGTTCATTATGTAAGCCATATCACTGACTCTCTGACCCTCTCGAAGGCACGCGGATAAAGAAAACTGAATGACCGGACCACCGCAACAGCAACATTGGCAGGAACTGTGGTTGGGTCCTAAGGGGCATCACCGGCCACGGTATAACCCTTCCCGAAGGAAGTACGTCCCGTCATCGATGGGAGGAGCCAGTTCCCCCACCTTTTTGTGTACCTCCAAAGTGACGAGTTCCAACCACCATACCTAAAGCCTCTTCCCCTCTTTTCGAGCCCCTCCCCGGGGGGGGGTTACATTGATTATGTAAAAACACTTTTCAGTTTGGTGGTCTGAATATTTAGGAGTTCGATCGGAAGTTCATCGAGATAAAATAGAATTGCGTTCAGCGGATTCCAAAAAAACTAATACTGATTTGGAACACTCAGCAAAGGTTTTGTTTGCTGCTTGAATCGTTTTTTTCCCCCAAAAATCTGTACATATGTTCGAAAAGTTATAAATGTTTTATTAAAAAACTTCTTCAGGTTTACTATCCCATATATGACGTATCCAAAAAAAAATTAATGTAATTGTCGTGGCTGGTTCGTGAGTGCTTTCAATAAATAGGCAAATAGAAAACTTAACAAATTTATTGTAGATTCGTTCGAGTTACTCTGCTCAGTAACTCCTTCTCCTCCAAGAGCAAACACTCGAATGACATCACTCTTTTAATTACACTCGCGCTAGTTGCCTAGCGCCATCTATGAACGTTTATTTTCTAACGCTTCAAAATCCAATCACTACAGTAATCGTCAAAAAAATTCGAATGAGATATTTTGAACGAATTTCCATATTTCAAAAAAAAAAGTATTTGGCACTTTGTCTGGTACTTAGATCTGAATAAAACTAGAAAAATGAAATTTAGCACTCAGATTTAGTAATTAAATTGTAAACACCTATCAAATTTGAATTGAAATCTACCTAGGAATTGACTGTCTGTCTTTCTGAACATTCTCTTGCAAGTAAATGCCATAAATCAAAATTGTAAAGATTCAAATAAATGAAATTTTTTATGTGATCTTATGACTACAATTGTATTCTGGGTAAAGTGTTAATTTTGATGGGTCTGCAAAAGGAAGCGTCCAAAATACATACTGAATTTTCTGGTATTTGTTTGAATAGAATGGTTAAAATAGCATTACATATCTGCGGTTTACGACAATGAATATTTTTTTTCTTATCGTAATTTAGGAACTAGATAAATAAGGCAATTTATTTAATAATTCTTGTTGAATATCGTAAAAATTAAGAAAGATAGAGTGAATAGATAGAGTAGTTAGGCGAATTTCACTTACTCTCCAAGAGAAGCTAAATATTGAGGGGTTTTCCTTAAATTGATATTTTTAAATCTTAGAACTTCTTCAATGATGAAAATTTTATCTTGAAATTTTCTAAAAATTTCATTAAGGCAAGGCATCTAAATTATTGAAGCTTATAAATTTTATTAATGAAACTGTTTATCTACTTATACTACAAAAGAAATAAATAAATAAAACTATAATCGTAAAGAATTTTTGTGTGTATTGTATTTATAGTGCCGATTGGCTCAGAGATTACATTCGTAAAAAAACTTATAATAAATGTATTTTAATCTGTCTCTTCATTCGGCTTATATTTGCTTGAATATAAACTTGAGACTGCTTTAGCCTCTATTGTATATCCTTAATATTAGTACAAATATTAAGTTTTTTTCCTTTCCTTTTATAGGTTTAAAAGTGACTTCATACCTTTTTTTCCAAACATTGACTCATTCACCATGACAGCTTTAAATAATATAGTCCACGATGCATCTTATCATAAGATAAAACCAGAAGTTCTTATAGAACTTCCAGATCCCAAACCTATTAGTGACAATTGCACTATCATTATGAATGGCCATCACAACTATGGAATGTCTGAAGAAAAGGAATCTTGTGTCCGAGAAGAAATTGAGGAAGAGGTACAACCTTTTTTAAATCATTGTTCACCGAATCACAAATTGCATTCCATGAAGAACTCGAATTCTGCCGCTTCGTCCAACTCTTTCCCGCTGAAGGAATCTTTTGCTGCATCAAGTGCTGAAGAAGACAGCGATGCTGGAGTCGAACCCGAAAGCTCAACCCACCTGTTGCAGGACCAGGAGCAGATGGACCAAAGCCCAAAGTGTCTTAGGAATAAAGCCAAATTGCCAACTTTCAAATCCTCACCAAGTAAGAAACAAGCATCACATGATCCTCATTCTCACATACAGCATCGTCCTCTTGGCATCTCACAAGATACTACACCAGACCATTACTTTCACATCAAGAGATACTGGCCGCCTAGTACCCTGGGATGTATGCTTTTAAGTGTCTCATTCTTCATTCTTATTGTAACCGGCCTTGTTGTTGGCTTTTATTTCTTATTTTCTAACAACTGCGATACCAGAAAGCAGTGGTGGCAAAGTGCAGTCATATATGAGATTTTTCCAGCTTCTTTCCAAGACACAGATGGCGATGGGTTTGGCGACATGAAAGGTCTGATTGAACGCCTGGACTACATCCAGAATTTAAGTGTGGACATTGTGAGATTGAATTCCATTTTCAGTGCTTTAGATTATCCGCTGGAATATGAACATGTCATTGACTTTGCCAACATAGACCCGCATTTGGGTAGAATTGAGGATTTTCAGGAGATGGTGCAAGAGCTTCATGAACGTGGCATGCATGTCATCTTAGACATGAATCCTACAGTTACCAGTGATCAGCATACATGGGCAGCTCATTGGCTTTTGCATATACCAGGGCCATTTCAACACTTCTACATAAATGTAACAGAAGAAGAGGTAAGAAATTTAATCCTCTTAATTAGAATTATGAGTAAATTAATTTATTTTTCATGTAATATGATATTTGACAAGTTATTTGTATTTATTTTTCAAGAAATTAAGAAAGAAAATTTAGTAATTCTGGTATGCAGATTTCATCAAAATAGTTATTTTAGATACTATGGCAGTAGATGTCTTTCCCTTTAAATATAGAAGTGCTTTTTGATTGCGGAATTGGTCACAGCGACTTCCGACTTGAAAAGGATGGGGACTTTTTCTGCTTCTTCATGAGAAGCTCCACCCTCAGTGTGAAATCTGAAGAACACAACACGATTTCTAAAAAATAAAGTTTGACAAGATCTACTCTACTTTTGTGAAATTATATTATCTCTAAGTTACATGTAATAAACATATGAATTTAGAATTATTAAGAAATTATATATCAAATATCCTTCATTTTCCACTTGAAAACTTGCATCAATTTAAGTACTTACATTGATTTTTGAAATTACACTTTTTAAGTTTTAATAACTGCATCTATAAAATTCCAAGTTTTCTTAACACTGTTAAGATATCTTGTTATAACTGTCTTCCAATATTTAAATAACTGCATATTCAGAAATTCACATTACGGTTTATTGTAGTTTGAAATATTAACCCTTTGCATTCGGATAGTGCCTCTTACCCACGATTAAAAGCGGTGCCTCATTTTGACGTTTTATTATTTTTTTTTATTTTGATTGTTAAAAACGCCTACATAATTGTAAAAAGAGATAGATTAATTTTTTCAGGAAAATTCAACTTAAAACAATTATATATATTTATTTTTCGGAACAATAAACAAGCCCTTTTATTAGGTGAATAATTATACATTGAATTACTTATCCCAGTGCAAAGGGTTAAATATAAATACTTTTCACTGAATTTTTATTCGAAATCCATATTTAAAATTAATTTGAATTTTAAACAAATCTTACAATTAGAGTTTTAATGAATTATATTTGCAAGAAATACATGTTTATGTAAACATCAATATATAAATATAATTTAACTAGACAAAATCAATCAAAATTTTAATAATTAAATTTTGATATTAGGAAATATAAGTAAATTTATAAAAATTAAATAAATTTCACTGCATTAATATTCTTACGTATAATGATTAGACTTAAGAATGTTCCTGATCAATTATATATTCAATGAAATTGATGAAGTGAAACAGCAAATTTAAATTTGCTAAACATCTACCAAAGAAATGGAGCGAGCTAATTAAGTTAACATCTAAGAAATGAGCCTCTATCTATCTGTCTATAAAGATGATTTTTTTTATGTTCGTTTATAAAAATCTATTGTTTTATTTTTTATTTTTATTTATTTTTTATTTTGATGAATTTGCTTATACGCACTACAAGATAAATGGAAGATCACTGCTGAATTCTTTAAAGTCCGAAAGATGATTATAAATTAATTGCAAATTAGGCAAATGTTTTGTCTTTCTCCAATTATAATTTCCAAAAATATCATCTAAAAACAATTTTTTTCCGTAACTTAAAACTCAAAACATTTATTATTATTTTAATGATACCAGTTTCATTTATGTATCCTTATTTTCTTTAATTTCGAAAATTAAAATTAAATTTTCTAAATTTGATTTGATACGCATTCTATAAAAATGTTTTTATTGTTATGATGCAATTTAAGCAAATTTAATGACTCAATTAAATTATTCAATTCGCATGCTTTTATAAATATTAAAAATTAAGATAAGAAATTCCTCTATTTTTTGGCATTAAGGCCTAATCTATATTTTTAATTTAGCTTTTATTTTGAAATAAATGCATTTATTTTTAATTTGCAAATGCAGTAATTTGTAATATTCTGATTCCATTAAGCAAATACCTAACTTCAATCTTAGCGAATAACAAGATGACATTTTCAGTAAATACATTCCATAAAAGCATCCGGGGAAGCCAGTATTCTAAGTAAATAAGTTCATCACTGAAAAAAAGCTTTTGATGGGTGAAAATTAATAAAAATTGTCATTCTCCCACTTTCATTTGATGAATACTAAACTACTCCGAAACATCCTGTCTTTGTTAATAAAAGTTGACTTTTCATAACGAAATTATTAAGCGAATTCCGAATTATTAAGTAGAAATGCCATAACTACGACTGATAAAGAATTTCTAATTATTCCATGATAAATATGGCCAGAAATTCAATCTCTGGCATAAATCCTATTTAATGAAATTCTCTGACTACATCATCACGGAGAATATTTCCCACCTGTTCGACAGCTTGCGTTATTGGAATTTGTAATAGTGTTCCGCCTTCGTTTATCGAATTCCATTCGCGTTTCCCATACAACCTAAGCCTAACAACAAATGTTAATTTTGCTCTTCTTTTATTTTTCATCTGTTAAGTTTGACACGCGACCATTTCTTTTGCGAAATAGGAATTCGATATTATAATTTTTCATACATGATGTTCTGAGTTAAAGTGTGAAAATTAATCTTTAGAGGTAGTTGATATACTCTCTGCCACCTAAAAGTCGTTCGTGCACTGAAGCCACCAAAACCTTTTTCTATATTTCATTCGTATTCTCATGATGGTTGTTTTGAAAATTTGTTGATTCTAGTAATGAAGTAGAATTACCAATATATAATGATATATTCTAGTGATGTGACAACTGGTTCAGTTAGAAATTTATAGCCCCAGTGAAATATCCGAAAATAAGAATATTTAAAATCTATTAATCCAATTAATATAATACCTCTATATAAACTAAATACGACTATAAAGATTTAATAAAATTTGCCATATTTGTAATGGTTATTTTAACTTACTTATTTTTAAGAAATTACAAGAGAGCACTGTGTCTTTTCTAGAACTAAAAATCATAATAATAAAACTATTGAAATAATTATAGTAAAAATATTAAATTTTGCCATTTCATAGTCTATTCTTAAAATGCTTTTATCGTTTAATAGATAGCAGAACTGGTCCATAAACATAAGTAATGGTACAGAAAATGGAGTTTCAATATTATATCGCAGAAAAGGAAGACTGTTGTGTTTTATTCTTTCATGAAACCTAATAGGCTAAATTTTTCTTGCAACGAATTCAGATATTATGTTTTTGCAAACTTCTATATTTCAAGGCCGTAAAAGATCTCCTTATTCGGTTTTTGTAATCCATCTTCCTTGACAAAAATTTCTTGATAATAGATTGAAAGACAGGAATTTCTCAATGGCTTCCACACTCCCCTATGGATTTCTCTTTTTGGAGTCGCATCGTGAATAAATTCTTTGTCTCACAGTTTTTGGATACGGAGACATTGAAATGTAAGACGTTAGTGTTCCTTAACAAATGTTGAACAAAACGCCATAGAGTCAGAATAACGCTACGATATTCTAAGAGTTGCAAATAATTTGGTGGTGTAATGGTACGATGTCAGTTACGAGACTGAAAAGCCTTAAGTTCGAAACCTGATTCCACAAACGTTCCATCGTATGTGCAGGCATGGTGAGTTTATCTAACATCTTGGGTCAAATATCCTCCTGTTCTTGCGGTATAGTTGTGTTTCAAAAGTGATGCTAGCGCAAGGTTGTGATTTTTATTAATCACGGTTCAAAGTTACGAGGTTGCTTGCTAAAAAGCTCCCATATTGTTTTAAAACAGGATTTTAATATAACTTAATTATGTAACTCTTGGCGTTCCAAAGAGGAAACACAAATTATTTAATATTATTTAATTATTATTAATAACTCCTGTCTAAATATAACAGTTTTTTATCATTAAATATTTTGTACTCACCCTGTATTTGAGAATATTTAGAAAAGAAGAGACCAATTTATTTTCTTAATAGTCTGAAGAGTTCTACAAAGTAGTGAATAGTTTTTATAACGGAAAATTTGCATAAGTTTGTCGACTGAGAGACTACATTTGAAATATAAAATGAACGTTGTCAATATTTCTATATAAGTCTTCTACTATGAGCAATTAAACTTTTGTAGAAATTTAACAATATGCTATTTCTTTTGGAAATTTTGTTTAAATTTTACAATATGCTATTTCTTTTGGAAATGTGTTTATATTTTACAATATGCTATTTCTTTTTGAAATTTTATTGAAATGTTACAATATGCTATTTCTTTTGGAAAAAAAAACAAATAAAATCCTATGCAATATAGGCATTTAGGTTAGATTTAGTGCTATGATGTATTTCAGGTAAAATAGTTTAGAAATGAGCTAACGACTAAAAATTAATTACGTTGCTACCAGTGCAAGTACCGCAAGCAGCTGTAGAATGAATCACAAAAGTTCTTGCGTTGCAGGTGTAATGCGGAGATGTTTGAAAGCGAAGTATATATGTTTAAATTCTCATACTATAACGTAATAAGTTTAAAAATTTAAGAATAATTGAAAATTACAAAAGAGACGACGGATATATGTTTAAGTTGTAAATATTTTTGAAGAATCGTCACAATTAATCATAACATTGTAGCGGATTGTGATTAGCGAGGATAGAACCTGAGACCTTGTGGTTCGCAACCCAGTAACATGACCATGATACAAAAGCAATTGCTCGGGTAGTGTAGCTGTTAACTGGCTTATAATCTTTCATCACAGCATCAATAAGTAAACAGAGATAAAAAAAATGGCTTTGGTTCGAAAAATATTTGTTATGTCAAATATGATGAGAAAAATCTAATTATTCTTTGCATGTGAAAGGTATCATTAAGAAATCAGATCGAGACGCTTGTAGTTGATTTTAAAAACATTTAGAAGATTTGATAGTAACCAAAAATACGATGGAATTATGATAGCCTCATAATTATGTGTAAAACTGTCATCACAAGAAATCATAATATCATGATGGAAATCATTTCAAGCATGGCTTTGTGCTCAAAATGATTTTTATGTCAAGTATAATTGAAAAAAAATCTAATTTTTATTTAAAAAGAAGTTGTGAATACATCCCTAACAAGTTTCTATGCTCTGAGATGATATTTTTCTATTAGATTTGATTTAAGTTATTATTTTCTTAGAATGCATGATATATTCGAGTAATATAAATCAAAATACATACATAATATAAAACAAATACTCTGTGCCTGTTTTGTTTTAAGTTTTATACATGTAGTTTGACTTTTTTTTTTATTCTCTTGATATTTTAAAAAAGTAATTTTCTGAATGGTATTTTCAGTTATGCTGCTTGTTTTAAATTCAGAGCAAAATAATGACATTTATCAATCTGCTGTAACTTAATCTTTATTACAGAAACGAAAAATCATAAAAATTTAATGTAATATGCCTATATTTCTTGCACAATTGAAGCATATCTCCTCTAGATATCGTTAATTCAAAAAACGATCTTCGAAAAAAAATCATATTTCCGTACTTAATGATGTTTCTAAAGTATGATGACAGGTAAAATATGGCTCATTTTAGTTTTACTGCATTTTTTTCTTTGGTAAACAGAAACCTCTTTATCATAAATATGATTAATGGATTTCTGCGCTTAATTTTATTAACTAGGGGTTATCTCTTCCTAGTTCAAGAAATTATTGTGAGAAAGTTGCCTTGCTGTAATCTGAAGAAAATAGAAAAGATGCATTTTCTCTCAGGGGTTTTAAAATGACGTAATAAATATGTATGGAAAGTATTATCTTTATAATAAAAGAGATGTTAGAATTTAAGTGACAAAGTACTTAGAATTTAAAAAAGTATTTGCATTCTTCATTAAGTCGCTTGTCTATCATATTTCCACATATTTATCATATTTCGAGCACATGGTCGCGTATAATGTCTTAAATGTTCCAGTTTATAACCTCCATCTAGTTGAATTTAAAGTCCTAAATTTTTTAATGCTACTTCATTATGATTTTAGGTTTAGTTAAGTTAATATAATCCCGTTTTAAAGCAGCACTAGGACTATTTTGGGACCGACCTCTTAATTTTGAACCCCGGTCAGATGACAAAGATGACACCTTGGCTGGCACTACCCTCCCCACACCACACCACACCAGCAGGAGAGGTTTGGCCCGGACGGATTTAACGAGCACCAGACTGGCTTGCACAACGGTTCTTCGGCAGAATCAGGTCACGAACCCGAAACCCTCCGGTTCTGAAGCCGAGACGTTACTACCAGGCCCTATAAATATGAGTCTAGGAAAATTGCAATT
The DNA here is from genome assembly GCF_947563725.1 of Argiope bruennichi. Taxonomy (NCBI): domain Eukaryota; kingdom Metazoa; phylum Arthropoda; class Arachnida; order Araneae; family Araneidae; genus Argiope; species Argiope bruennichi. The sequence continues at coordinate 43,728,359 of NC_079158.1, read as the reverse complement.
AAATTCATTACAGAGTAATGAACTCCCATGTACAAAAGATCGAATTAATGACAACACAAGTTACATATATTTTTAAACTGGCCTTGCTTACAAAGGATATAGAATATATTAGAAATTAAAAAATCTATTAACAAAAATAAAAAAAAAATTAGATATTCGAACATTTTTTGAGTATAAATAAATCATAAAAGATGAAGAATACTTTGCGAGATCGATTACAATGACGCGTCAAAGAATCTTCTCTCACCAGATGGCACCACTAGTAAATGGAAGATAATTCGCCATTTAATTAAGAAGGTTTTCCTAAGTATAGCAATGGCGTTGTATAGAGATATCTTTACTCAAATGGTGAAACGCACTGGAAGGGCTGAACAATGGGCGGTGATAATAGTCAGAACTCCACCCTCAGTTTCCGCCTATTCTGTCGCGATGGTCCTTTAATCTATAAAATCGCTAAGGATATGTAATTCATAAAATAGTCAAATTATGTGAAAAAGGATGTACATACATGTAGTATTGTGAAATAATTGATTCGTTGTTGCAAAAGAATGTAAATTTTATTTTTGCTCAAAACTCTGAAGTTGAAAAAAAAATACCAGAGATAGTGATGCACAGTTTGAAAGATAAAACAAATATTACGCAAGGTGCATAGAATTTTTTATTAAAAATGCACTTATTTGTCTTCCTCCTAGAATAAAATATGTTCCATCCCTGGAATTATAATAGTCTCAACAATGTCGCAATTTTTAATTAGATTTTTTTTTGCAATACTTATTCAAATACATAATTAAATAAAGTAAATGTCAATATAGAGATGCTTCATGTTGTGATCTCACAGTCACATGATTGCGTAGTTGGGCTTGCCTTCTAACTAAAGATTGCATCATGTATTATTGTGAGTTTACATCCGGTATTCCCCTTCAAAGAAATGAAATTAAATGGTTCCGCACATCTGAGTGACGGGCGAAGCATTCTTATATCAAAGTAGAAGTAATTTGAGCTCTAACACTAAAGTATGCTATTTCTTACAATTGTTAATCATTTATTATATTTATGATTAGTTGAAGCTGACTAATTCTAAACAAATACATTTTTTATTGGAAAAATCTAATTATTAACTATTTAAATTTAGAAAAAACAGATAAAAAATGTCAGTTTCAATGAAAATTTGCATTTTTTATGCTTAAAATGATCTGTAAAAATTTAATTTTTATTTTTAAAAAAATCTTATAAAAATATATTTATAATTAATACAAACATTCATTAATTTATGTAACTGAAGTAAAAATATTTATATTTAAAAAATTATCAACAATAAATTTATTGCACTATAAGTACAGCAATTATGTAATAAAATTCTAAATTTGAGAGTGCGATACAAATTAAACGTGTTTCAAAGCTCTTTTTGCTTTTCCTTATACATGGTATAGAGAAAGTATAGTAGTCGTCAAAAAAATCGAACTCGAGATTTTAAAGAATCTCCACTTTTTAGACCTCCTGAGTTCGAAAAATACATTTAATTCTACCCACAAAATTTCTAATTATTGAAGAATTTTAATAAAGACGAATCTAAGTACTAGCTAAGTTCCACTATACATAACATCCTATAAGAATTTTCAGATCATGAACAGCAAGAAGAAAATTCTAATTACAGAGGAATTTGAATTAAGACGAATCTAAATAGCTAAGTTCTATTATACATTTTATTTGGGAATTTTCAGATCATGAACAGCAAGAGGAAAATTCTAATTATAGAAGAATTTGAATATTAAGACGAATCTAAATAACTAAGTTCTATTAAACATTGTATTTGAGAATTTTCAGATCATGAACAGCAAGAGAAAATTCTAATTACAGAGGAATTTGAATTAAGACGAATCTAAATAGCTAAGTTCTATTATACATTTTATTTGGGAATTTTCAGATCATGAACAGCAAGAGGAAAATTCTAATTATAGAAGAATTTGAATATTAAGACGAATCTAAATAGCAAAATTCTATTAAACATTGTATTTGGGAATTTTCAGATCATGAATAGCAAGAGGAAAATTCTAATTACAGAGGAATTAAGACGAATGAATTAAGATGAATCTAAATAGCTAAGTTCTATTATACATTATATTTGGGAACTTTCAGATCATGAACAGCAGGAGGAAAATTCTAATTGTAGAAGAATTTGAATTAAGGCGAATCTAAATAGCTAGGTTCTATTATACATTTTATTTGGGAATTTTCAGATCATGAACAGCAAGAGGAAAATTCTAATTATAGAAGAATTTGAATTAAGACAAATATAAATAGCTAAATTTCCCTATACATAGCATTATTTAAGAATTTTCGCATAGGGAACAATTTTAAAGTATAGAAATTATTTGGACCAGCGTAATTCAAATGTTCGCGGAGATCGTAAAAAAATCGAAACATGTTCTTTTTTCTAAACATCCATTTTCTTTTATTGTTTGCTTATCTCATCAAAATTTGATTTGATTTAAAAAAGTAAAATGTCTTCCAGAACTTCTTATCAGTACTAAAAAAGCAGCAACTCCGGGGAATTCAATAAAATGTTTCTGAAGAAATCAAAGGGAGAGAGAATGAAAGCTAGAGAGAACATATTGGTTCGAATAAAACGACATTTAGTTTGTTCAACTCGTGTTTAAAAGAGACTTAACACATCCTGGATACGAGCTCCAAACCAAAAGAACAAACAATCGAGATTGTCAAACTGCGATTTCTCTGGCCCGCCATTTTGAATCCAATAACACTGTCCGTTAGGATTCATTCTGTCGTGCTATGAATAAACCAATGGGGAGGGGTGAGTCTCGCTGGGAATTCCATCGGATATGGAAGAATCTGAGACTGAAGGAGTTTGGGGACCGGAGAAAAACAAATATTTTTCCGGACAAACACGGGAAAAAATTGCTTTTTTCCTCCCTCCTTTTCTTGGATCTAAGCGAGGAACAAAAGACGTGGGTAAATATTGGTGTCTTGGCTGAGTTGCTTTTTTATAACTTCTATACTGAAAGAATGGAGAAACAGAATAAACCTACTTAGAAATCAATCAATTATACCGATCGTTTAGTTGTTCTTTGTCTTTTTGCTAATTATAGCAAAATCGTAATTGGTTTCGTATTGATGATAAAACAAATGTGTTCGGATACTTTTTACTGGAGTTTAGTTTTATTTCTGTCGTATTTGGAATAAACGCCAAGGTAATTTTGGGTAATTTTAAACAATAGTCAGATGACGAAGACCACCCCTGAACCGGCAAATCCCATTTCCATACTTCTACACTTCACCATTTTTTTATTGTAAATAAGAGAAGTTATACTATCTGATGCAGTGGGTTAATGTATTCATCCATATGGATTTTAAAATATTATAGTAGAGATTATGTGTTTTTACTATTATTGTATAAATAAGCATATGAACCAAAAATTGTCTTGCCTTTGTTAGAAATAGTTATATATTTTGCTCATTTAAAATATTAAATTTCTCAAGGATCTTTTCCAAAATAATATTAATGAACTAAAATATATAAGGGATGCACGTATAAAACAAAACAAAATTTAAGAATTGTCTTCTCTGAAACATATTGACAAAATATCTCACCTAAATACTCTAATTTCTGAATATTCAAGTACATCGAAATGCTAGAAAGAACCTTCTCTCCCGAAGATAAGGAAAAATATCTATATCCCTCAAAAACTGCAATGCCAGCTCGTTTTCTTAAGGGTTTGATATCTAAAAGAATCCCTCCCCATAGCTTAAGGTTATTAAGCAAATATATGCTAGTATATCCTTTGAGTGTTCTCAGAAAATCTCCCTGTTATTTGCTTGAGCGATTCTACAGTTATCTAATCAATCATACTTGAGAAGGAATTTCACAGTGATATCTATGCATTTGAGATACTAGTTGTAGTTTTATTGAATGAGCGTTTGGGGCCTTTCAGTACTGATAGAGTTGAAATTTGAACTTATTCAGTTTATATTCGACTCCGGTAAATGAAGCTACAAATATGTGATAAAGATTCAATTTGAATTTTTATAGCCCCAATTATAGCTCTGATGGTCTTTTGTATACTGTAAACATTTATTCACTTTTTCGTTTTCAGAGTATCGATTCGAATTAATTAGATATATAAATTAAGCTAATATAGAGATTTCGAAGGGCTGATTCAGTTCAACTTTTAAGATGATATATATTTCTGTCAAATTTTATCTTGTGATTGTCAAACTTGTCAGCTATATTCTAAAGAATACGTACAAAACTTAATTAAATGATACTGTAGTGAACTGTGGACTATAAAGTTAGAAGTCCTAATATTTATAAAATTGATTTTTTTTTTTTACTTTCAAAAATGCCATAAAATAAAATTTTAATTTATTTGAAATATGTCTTGCCTGCGACTGGCAATTACGAAAATAAATGTTGGAAAAATAAAATTTGTTGAAATGTGATAAAATTTAATTGTACTGTGATATTGTGCTGTCTAATATCTTTAGAACACAACCGTGTTGAAAAGTCATTAATCAGTGTATTTTAAGATTGAAGCTTATAGATTAAAGATTAATTTATATATTTCTATATTAAATTCGAACCATGATCATTAGAGAGAAAATATGCATACCCTTATCATAAATATTAATTTATATATTTCTATATTAAGTTCGAACCATGATCATTAGAGAGAAAATATGCATACCCTTATCATAAATATTAATTTATATATTTCTATATTAAGTTCGAACCATGATCATTAGAGAGAAAATATGCATACCCTTATCATAAATATTAATTTATATATTTCTATATTAAATTCGAACCATGATCATTAGAGAGAAAATATGCATACCCTTATCATAAATATTAATTTATATATTTCTATATTAAGTTCGAACCATGATCATTAGAGAGAAAATATGCATACCCTTATCATAAATATTAATTTATATATTTCTATATTAAGTTCGAACCATGATCATTAGAGAGAAAATATGCATACCCTTATCATAAATATTAATTTATATATTTTTATATTAAGTTCGAACCATGATCATTAGAGAGAAAATATGCATACCCTTATCATAAATATTAATTTATATATTTCTATATTAAGTTCGAACCATGATCATTAGAGAGAAAATATGCATACCCTTATCATAAATATTAATTTATATATTTTTATATTAAGTTCGAACCATGATCATTAGAGAGAAAATATGCATACCCTTATCATAAATATTAATTTATATATTTCTATATTAAGTTCGAACCATGATCATTAGAGAGAAAATATGCATACCCTTATCATAAATATTAAAATAGAGCTATATATGTTGTCTGTATTTTATCATTATTTCGCTCTCACATTCATGTGATAAGCTATTTTTGTTATAATAAAAAAATTAACAGGTCGTTGTGAAGAAGTCCATGCAGGTGGGTGTCTGCGTGTTAGAAAAACCACGTAGTTTCTTTCTCAAAATTCTGGCCACACTAATTAGTAGCCTCCTATCTTTTTCGCTATTAAACAGCTTTCGTGTAATAAAGTTAGGAGTTGAAGGTTATTTTTGTCGCTATTAAATCAAACTAGACACTTGAAAAAATGGTATTAAATTTTTTTTTGCAAAAGTAGAAGATAATATTCCATCTAATGAGCATCTTTTATCGCAAAATGAGACATTATAACAACATTCTTTTCGACAGTAAGTACAACACAAACAATCTTCGCTTTTATATTGTGGCTTTGTAATTGTTTGTTCAGCTTCAATATCCTTAGAATCGGAATGTTGAGTTTTGCTCAAAGTCGTAATGATAACGCACTTCAGAACATAATGACATGCTTCTAGAACCCACGGAAAAAAACTTTTGATAGTAAATCGACAGAAATATAGTAAAATAATGAGCTCCAAATGTTTATTACAGAACATATGTTAGTTACATCAACAAATAAAAATGAAGGACATTATGAAATAACATTACAAAATGGATTTAAAAAAATCCGAAAAATTCAAGGAAATATACTTATTTCTTCACTTCCTGCCTTGTTTTATAACCACATAAACTAAATTTATTCGAAATTGTAAAAAAAATAATAAGTTTTAAACTGAACAATTAAATTGCAAGAAGTATACTTGTAGAAAAATTATGCAACGAGAAATGCAGATATAATCAGAAGACTTTCCAACTATTCAAGTTGAAAAATGGATTTGATGCAATTGTCTGTAATGTTTTAAATTTTGTTGAATTGTCAGCTTAGGTAATCTTGAAATGATGTAACTTAATTGTCTTTCTTTGAACAGGTAATCTAGATATCTAAAGTTCGTCTCAATATTGTTAGATTTAGAAGAATGTAGTCTCTTTTAACTCATTGTTGACTGCTCACGAGTAATATCCAAATGTTGATCGTAAATCACGATCTCTTCCTCAAATATTGTTGTTCGCTCACGAGATTACTCGTGTTTTCGTATCTTTTACTTTCAGCTATGGTGCTTTGAAGCATTAGATTGATCGTCAACAATGTGTTAATTTTTTTTATAATTATCTAAGAAGTATAAAATTCTATAAAAGTATGCGTTAAAATATTAATGCATGAAAAGTAAAACGCTTTTAAATTAATGCAATATTGAAAACATAATTTCAAATTTCGAAAAAGCTTAAAATGTTAAATCTAAAAATAAAGATTCTTAATTTTTTATTCTTTCATTTTTATTATTATTAATTCTTAAAAACACATTTGAAATAACTATGCATTATTTTGAAATTTTATTTAAAAATCAATTATTAAGTATATATATGATAAAGTATTTCTATAAAATCTGGAAATATATTATAAATTATTTTTTGAATAGTACTGAATTTTTCATTAGAATTTTGTGTTTTCTAAAATAGAATATATTTTCAGATTATTAAAATAAATCAAAACCTAAAATAGATTTGTAATTAGGCTTAAATATATATAGCAGAAATTTTTATTATTGATTTTGTGTTATCTATACTTATAATAAAGCTCAATGTGTGTGTGTGTGTGTGTTGGCGCTCTACAGGCCAGACCGTTTGACATACAGCTACCAAATTTGGTACATGTATACCTTGGAGGTTGGGAATGTGCACCTGGGGTTTCTTTTTTCGAATTTTTAATTAGAATTTTAATTATTAATTAAAAACTAACTTTCCCGCCAAAAAAATCTTCCATTATCCCCAGCGCCAAACGAGAAAGGCTTCAGTTTTTTTTTTCTCCCAACAGTAATGAGGCTAGGGTTAATATTTTTCGGTGGATTATTTCAATCGGTTCTGTTTATTTTCTTAATGTTTGATGCATTTAAAATTAAACATTGTTAATGAATCAATCTTTCAGATTCATTCTGAAGTACTTTTGAATTAAAATAAAACAGAATAAAGGAAATTAAAAATTTCTAATCCGCATAGCGTTACCCCAACTGGCGTAGAAAAAAATCACGTATTTGCGTTACGTAACCGGCGAAGAAAATTCACGCATGCGCATTCTGTTCTGATTGTTGCCATGACAACGTTATCAATGGATGATTTAAATTATTTTTGGGTTAGTTGCATGCTTTTGTAAGTAAATTGTATTTATGTTAGTTATATATATTTTTTTTTGTATATGCTTATAGTTTTAAGTACATCGTTTTTTAAGTAGTTTTTTTAAAACCTGTTTTCAACCGTTTATTTTAAACGATTCGTTTTATTTTCTTAGTGTTTGATGCATTTAAATTTAAACATTGTTAATTAATCGATCTGCTCATAATGAATCTAAGAAAATTTTGTTGACCAACTCTTGAGATATTACATAAATTAAAAAAAAAATATTCTTTAGTGCCCATAAAGTTTAAACGCTGAGTGACTCTATTTTCAGTAATCAGATTATAAAAAAATGCTTTGTTTCAGTAAAAAATATTATTATATTAATTGAAGATAAATTCTTTCCACTTTAATTTAAAGCATAAATTCTACGGGTGCTAGCAGAAAATGAGAGAGATACATATTACGTTATGACTGAAGGCCTTTATAATATTATGAATGAATTATATGATAATCAAAATTTGAAGTTTTAAAATATTTTGATGAAGAAGCTATTAAAGTAGAAATTGCATAAAATATTTAATTATTAAAATTTTAACGAACATTAAAATTGGCGAACCGGCTGGTCGCCAAAGGCGGCTAGTTAATAATAAAAATTAAAAGGTATAGAATATTTCAAATATACTGAAATTTGGAAAGCATATTGTTTTAAGGTAAATTCATTAAAAATCTACTCTGTACTTCTTAACTATTTATTTAATAATTAAACATATTTTACTACTTTCTCATTTTCTGGTAATTATGGGGTTTAGAAATAATTTATGAATTTCATATGATAATGATTTTTCTAATGATTTCCAAACATGAAATTTTCTTAACATTCCAAATTAAGATCATTTAAGTGAATGCGGACTATTGCTTAATTTAAGAATGCAGATAATACAAAAATAAGTTGCAAGAAGTAAAACTGAAATATGGAATAGTCTTTCAAAGTTTTATCAAAATTAGGCCATTTTAAAGGGAAATGCAAACAAATATTGCGCAATGGAAATTCATGAATTATGAACTTTCGATTATTTCATACTATTAAAAACATTCAAATCGCACACATATCCTTAGAAAAATGGAGTTCTATTTCTGAGAAATTTAAAACTGGCAAACTTGAATAAATCAATTTTTTCCCCTTTTACAGCAAAACTTTGTGAAAAAAGAATGATTACTTATTATCACAATTAAATTTTTAAAGTATACTTTTCGAATAAAAGTCTTACTAATATCTAATCACCTTACTAATATCTAATTACCATTGCGCTCTAAATATACGAATTATTTCATAGAAATAAAAATTACTTTTAGAATAATATATTTTAAGTGCATTATTTAAATATTTTGTCATTTAAATTTTATTATGAAAGAAAGATGTTCATATCGTCTGCTGATGTTCACGACACATTAAATTACTTTGCTACTTTGAATTACTTTAATTACTACTTTACATTACTACTTTGAATTAAAATAACATCATATAAAAATATTGAATTACATAATCCAAATCGAAAACATTGAAGCTAAAATATCCATTCTCATTGAACAATTTGATCATTCATAAATTCCATTTTGCTGTATTCATAAGAATAGTATAAAATTGATGATTATTAAAGAATTAATTTACGATAATAAGTAAACTTGAAGTTAATCATCATGGCTTAAAATTTTATATATTTATTTTTCGTCGTTCAAAAATATTAATTTCATCTTACATGTCAAGCATTCTGCTATAACCTTATTTTCTTGGAATCAGTTTATATATTTTATATTCTTTATATATATATAATTAGCTGCTTTTAGCAAGCATTTAATACACCAAGAATATTGCTGATGTTAAATTCCATTTATATCTCTAGTGCATAACTTGATGCTCCTAATTCTGTCAATAAAATATAATAAGCATCAGATCTGATATATCGTCGCATTATTATGACCCCTATCTTGTTTATTGTTCATAACATTTCTAATGGCATTAAGAGTTATAATTTCATAGTGCCATTAAAAGCGTAAATATATAAGAAATTTATTTCTAGCTGCGCATTGTCTTATAACTTCACATTCTGATTACATACTGAAACTACAGAGATAATAAACCGAATCTTCCTTATTCGTTTTCAGTAAAGAAAGAAAATAAATATTTTATAAACCAGTGAAAACGATTCGATGTTAATTGCAACAAAATTATGCTAAAAAAATGCGTTGACTCAACAAAACACTGCCTGGTAATTAAAGTAATGCCAACATAAAATAATTTTTCTCTGAATTATGAAACGGTGTATGTAGCTTTTTTTGTGTTATAGTATTTTAGTTAAGTTGTTCCCGAAAAAACCCAATATATGGTTTAATTTTTAACTAATTAAAATTTTAATTAAAAATTTCAAAAATTGGCCCATGGTGTATATTTTTACATTCCTAATTATATATATGCTAAATTTGCTGCCGTCTGGTCAAACATTCTGGCTAATAGAGTAACAACACATGCGCACATTCTCATTTTTCTTATTAATAATACCAAAACCAGTATACACACTAATACCAATATGTCTGTTTATCAATAAATAATTTCCAATAATATGCATATAACGGATTGCAAATTTTGATTTGCTGTGTCCGATTTAACGCAAGTTCATAAAAATGAATCAAATTTAATGTAAAGGTACCTATAGATAACCTCAATTTCTCATAGAATATTTTAATAAAATTCTGAAATAGCTATAAATGGAATGGAATTCGTAAACAAACACTATTTTTCACATAATTTTTCAGTTGAAATTCTTAAATAACAATAAAGGTTTCTTAAGGGTTCTTCAACTGACGGGAAATTAAGTTTAGAATATCATTTCTATTTCATCATTAGCTGAAATGTTATATGAAATAGAAGCTGATTTTAATAAATGAAAATAAATATATTTAAAGTAATATTTCTTAATTGCAAAAAGATTAGTTCTATATGTATGTACATGCAATCAATCATTTAACCAATATTTTTGTTATCAATAAATCTCCCCACAATATAAAAGGTTTCTTTGCAAGTAAATAATTGATGAATGTGATATTTTTAAAGAATCAAATATATTACTGTTTATTACTGCGTTTATTCCATGAATAAAAATAAAAATGGCGATATTTTAGAAGATTGATAGAACGCTTCTTTAAGAAAAAAGAAATAAACATATTTTTTAAAAAAATAAAAACATAGACAATTCCTTAGTCAAAAGAATCTTTTAGAATAATTCAGAGATAAAATTCAAATTTTAGTGTGAACAAAAGAAAACATCTTAAAAAAATAAGAAACGTCATTTTTCTTCGGTGCAAAATATATGAAAATTTGAATGTACGTGATATTTTTATTTATGAAATGCGACAACTCAGCTAGAAATTACGGAGACTTTCTTTTCTTTTTTTTTTTACATTCCGATTCGAAGAGCACATTCTTTTTCACTACTCTGACTGTTACCTGGAAACATTTTCCTTGTTTTAGTTTGTAATTTTTTTTTTTTTTTACTGCAGATATGTAGCAACATTTTTATACCATTTGCAGCTTTTCATTTGGTAAAAGACTGTATTTGATAGCCAGGGTATGCTTATTCTTCTCAAAAAATCACTCGTAATAAAGCATGAACTATATAATAAAACTACAATTCATAGTGAAATATTCAATAGGATTCATTAATTCTAATAGACGGGCCATTCCTAATACTAAATTCCAAACTTTACTGTCCAAATTTTATTTTCTGCTGACGAGATTCTCGAATTTTCTGGAACTTTCCTTGTATCTGGAGAACGAAATTCACCAATCCTGGATATCTCGCTATTCTGAAACAAGAATTTGGCTCCAAATCTGGCTGCCGAGCAAAAGTCACAACAAATATAATTGGATTTTATTACAACAAAAACTAAGATACATTTTTAAATGCAAGGAAAATATTCACATTAAAAGAGAAACAGTGGAATGATACATTTTAGGAATGATGAATAGAAAGGAATGTAAACGTTTATATGTGATTTACTTTGCCAATGTTCTTAACCAACATTAGTTAAAGATATGTAAGTTATAGCGAAAGCAAAATGCATGAGCAAAGGAATGGAGATTGTAGGTATTTAGTCCAGCATCTCCTGAGAAATGTTCCCTTGGTAATGAAAAGAATTATACGAATTAAACGGATTTGCTTCAGAAAATTTTTCCTACTTCCTTTCTTGTGAACGAAGATATGAAAAAAGCTCCCTTGTATAAATTTCCAAGAATTCAAATGTGTTTTCTACAACTGAACTTCAGGGGTATTACAAGATTAATCAACAAAATATGCCACGAAGCTCTTTCATCATTAAATTCTTCACTCGTAAATTTGGTTTCATAGTTTAATCGGAATATAACCTCATTACGCTAATAAATATTCAGTTTCGTATTCATTTAATTATTTAATTAAGTCGATGATTCAAGTATCTGTAGCGAAAACATTTAGTTTATATTTTTTCAGCTATTGAAATACCAAGAATAATTTTTCTGTGTGTATAAATATTGTGGTGCATAAAACATGTACCAACTCATGTACATAAACATTTCGTGTACATTCGTAAAGCTTTGGAGAAAAATAAACTTATTGAAAGAACACCAAATACCACCATTTTGAATAATTAACAATATGGCGAAAGAATGAAGGGAAAAAAATATGAAAAAAATTGGAAGAGGAGAAAATAAATATATAATAATAATAATAATAATTGTTTTCATAGTTTCGATTCATTAATTGATTTTGTATTAATGACAATTACCAGCATTGAATCTACTTCTACGCCCATGACAATTCTTAACTAGTATGCATTATGATAATGATTAGATTATTTTATGGCGATAGTCACATTATTATTATGACCTGAATTATTCACCTATCTATGCATAACATTCATTATTTCATCTTTTTCTTTTTTTGTGCTCCTCATATATTAACAACAACAAAAAAAAAACTCCCTCATTTAGAGTTCTTTCCCCTTATCATTTTCTATGTGGTACCCTGTTTAGGAAACTTTTCATCCTAATAGATCGAAGTTTGAATATATTCCACATATTGCTCTCAATAGAGTTTTTCTTATAGCTCAGTATTTGAATAGACTTTATACAATTCTCTGAATAGAGTTTCTTTAATTCTAATAGTTCGACATTTGAAAGCGTTCTATACAATGCTTTGAAAACGGGTTCTTTCATTTTAATCGCTCGTTATTTGAATAAAGTTTATACATTACCTTAAATGGAAATTATTTAATTTTTATAAGATAGGTATTTGCATGCAGTCTATAGAATGCTCTGAACAAGAACGCTTTAATTATAGTAGTTTGGTATTTAAAAACATTTTATTCAGAGCTCTGAATTGGGGGTTCTTTAATAGATCGTATTTTGAGGCAATACTCTGAAAGCTTTCTTTAGTTCTTATAGCCGGTATTTAAACACTTTCATTGCTTTTATGTAGTTGTTGAATAAGGATTTTTCTGTTCTGTTAACGTTGTCGTAATATGGATTGCACGTTGTTAATGTCATGTTCGTGTGCTCATGCTGTTTTTTATTTAAATATATCCTTTAAGAAAATTAAATACTGTAATTAAATCTTATCAACTTAATAATATGAAGTAATAACCGTACATGCAGAAGATATCCCTAGATTTTATTGAAATTCGGTTTTTTAACTTCTTTTATGATTACTAGCAAAATGAAATACGTCGAATATAAATGGAAAATGGTATTTATTGATGAAAAAAATCAATCGATTTTATATTGATAAATCAAATGTGTTCAAGAGTAGGATTCACATAATACATTTATGTATTAATTCACATTATACATTTTATGTATAGTCAACCATCTAACTCTCCAACCGGCCACGAAGGCACACCGATTTAAACCAAAAAACTGAATGACCGGACCGCCGCAACAGCAACTTTGGCGGGAACTGTGGTTGAGTCATAAGGGCCGTCACCGGCCATGCTACAACCCTCCCCGAAGGAAGTACGTCCCGTCATCGATGGGAGTAGTCAGATCCCCCACCTATTAGTGTACCCTCCAGGGTGGCGAGATCCAACCACCATGCCGGAAGCAGCTCTTCCTCATTTCGAGGAAACATTTTATGTATAAATAAAAGAAAACTGTTTTGTTTCATACTTCGTTAACTGAATAACAATAACTAAATTAAACACTTCTCTATTAAGATTTCTGAAAGCAAAGTAAATATCACTCAAGTTTTTCCTTTTTTTTTTTTTTTTTTTTTTTTTGTGCGCGAGAGGAAAACTTTATAGGCACTCCATATTGTGAGTAAATAAATGGTTTATATCTATTTTTTACCCCATTAAATATATTCTGGCAATTTAATAACAATAAAAATAAATTTAAGGCCTTGCCATTTCGTTCTTGAAAGCAAAGTTAAGATCAATCTTTTCATTATTTGTACAAGAACAAAACTCTCTTTATTGGCAGCACACTTTGTGAATAAATAAATGGAAACTACTTATTCCCTTCACTGTTAAGAGAATAATAATAATTTAATAATAATAAAAATAAATTAAAGACCTTGCCATAAAATTTCTGAAGGCAAAGAACGGATCAATCAAATGTTCCATTTTTAAGACAAGAGAAAATTTAACCTCAATTGTAGCCTCCTTTTAATATTTACCATGCGACTCCTGGATATAAAGCATCTGTCAGCTCTTATTGAAACTGCAATAAATCCAAAACCATTCTTCTAATATTTTAATGGCCGCCATGTTCTCCAGAGCTGAATCTAAAAGGGTTCTTCCGAAAAGATCATCGAATTTAACGGATGGCATCATATCCTTCCCAGTTTAAGCTTGGCTCCCCACCGCTTTTGCATTTTCTGGAAAATTTCGGTAAAAATTTTTGCTCTCTTTTCTCTCCGTCGTCTCGGCTGATTGCTTTAGCGATAGACTTGATTGTTTTCCCGATATTAAACAAGCTTTAAGCTCAACGTACCAAAAGGAAATTGCTGCTTTTTGAAAAGATACCTTGTTGGTAATAGCTGCCCGATACATGCAAATTTTTATCACAATAGTAGGAATTTAACCATCCGTAAAGAAGCAAAAATAATAAAAAAAAAGAATAAAAGATGATAAAAGGAAATAAGAAACGTTTTGCGACGTCTCAATAGCAATTTCGGGATACTTCACTTCACCCATTTCGTGAATTGCACGTTAGTTGCGTGTCATTGAGCGCAATTGCGTGTTAAAAAGGATCGTAAATACTTCCCTTTTACCAATACAATTGTTCTCTATTCTTCGATATCAGCAACATTTCGAAATGTTGCTGTGTGCGTGAAATCGTTTGCTGCTATTATTGCGTTCTGTCATTTCTTTGGAGAAGTCTGTTTGATTTGCTGTAAGAATAACCTTTCGGTGCCTCTTTTTTTGTTCCTTCTAACCGAATCTAAATCGCATTTTCGTGCATAAATTGAAATGGTTCGGATTGTTTATATTCCTTTTCCAATAATGTGTTCATTGAATCTCAAATTGAGTAAATATTTAGTATGTAACACCTGTATAAAATTGGATTTTGGGATGGAAATTTGGAACACTTTCTTTAATTAGATTAGGAACAAAAGAGAGAAAGAAAAATAAAACACAGTAAGGACCATTTGAATACCAATTTTCCATATTAAAATGTCAATTTCTACATGTAAAATAAAAAAAAAAGTATTTGGAAAAAAATTGAAGTGTTGGGTTTGACTGAAAAAACAACATACAAATTCAATACAAGAAAATACAACACACTTTATTTAATTCGAATTCCTCTAACAACAAAATGAAGTTAACTATTACGAATTTTTTCAAATGCACAGAAACTGTATAAAACATTGTATAAAAATAAATTGTATAAAATAAATAAAGTATTTGGAAAAAAAATGTAGTATTGAGTTTGACGGAAAAAACAACATCCAAAACAATACAAGAAAATACAACACACTTTATTTAATTCGAATTCCTCTAACAACAAAATAAAGATAACTATTAGGAATTTTTTCAAAAGAACAGAAAATGTATGAAAAATTGTAGATTATTTCCATTTAATGGAAATAGTTTACTGGAAAGAAAGTTTGTTTCCTTTCTATTACTTCAGTGCAATGGAAATTCAATTGCTGTACTTTTGCTTTATTGGGAGTTATTTTTATTAATTTACTAGCCGCATTTGACGACTAGTCAGTATCATGGCATATTGGTAGAATTTAACCCTTAACTGGAGACGGGAGTCAAAAAGACTTAACATTGTTCATTAGCTCTGATTATCACGTGGCATTTTTTCCTCCATTGCAATCATCGCATTACCTACAAGTTGTTCTTTCGGCAGTATGGCGGCAAAATTATAAGTATGAACACGTGTGTGTAACCGAGTTATGGTTTTTCAAAGTTTTTATGGAGTCATTGACTCAATGTCTCTGAAACTGGCTTTTAATTTGAATAATGCAAAAACGATAAGTAAATATTCTTAAAATAATATTTTAAAATCTTGTATTCTTTATTTTTGTTTCTTAAATTCTAACAGTTATTAACATTAGTGTAATTCCGTAATTCCTAAACGAAGTAAACACTCATTCAAAGATTGCTCAGGTATTTCTTATAACATCTTTCCAATATTTAATATTATAACATTTAACATCTTTAATATTAATATTTTTGGTAAGTGCATTATTTCCAGAATGTGCTGTGTTTCCAAAATAAATTCCAATGCTGCTTACATAAGAAAAAAAAAAGAAAAAGGATTATGGAATCATTTTAACTCTATAACTCTGGCAGCTTGATGAAATTTGGGTCTGCAGTTACATGGTAATTTAAATTAAATCTCTTATGCATGACTCGATTTTCAGGATTTTTCTCCTCTAAAGAGGAATTTTCTTAATGAATTCGAGTCAAAATCTTGCTTATTTTTTAATAATTTAAAATTATAGTCTCAAGATTAAAATTTTAATCACTGCCAAATGTTAAGCATGTTTATACTGACATTTGTAGCACTAAGTATAATAGTTACTATATAGTAATTACATTCATTTTAAAAGGTAAATTACTGTTCTAACCAGCAGAAGTAACTTATCCGAAATATTCCAAGAAATGCACATGTGTATTATTTACTTCATGCCATTGGAGATGAAAAGTAGAATTAGATACAGAATTACAATTTCTATCATAAAATCACATGCCAAATTTCACTTATTTAAATACAATGCATTTTTGAGTCAACGCGCTTACACAGTTACGAAAATACATACAGAACAGACAGACGATCAGTCTTTTGAGGATTTATTTCATATTTGATAAATATCTATATTTATATGTTAAATTATATATAATAAATTATATTTATCTAACTATCTTCATTTTGTAGTTAACGGGATAACTATTTTTCAGATAATTGGACAGACAAAGTTTCTTTGAATAGGTTACGTTCAAAATCTCTCGGCTTCGAAACCGGAGGATTTCCGGTTCGAGACCCAATTCCGTCGAAGAACCGTCTTGTAAGCAGGTCTGCTGCACGTTAAATCCTTTGAGACCAAACGTCTTCCCTCTAGTGTGATGTGGAAGTCTGGAGAGGGGGTGCAATCTAAGGTGTCGTCCTCGTCATCTGACCACAGTCGTAGTGTAACTTTAAAATAACTCTTTAATAATAAACTATACTTCTTTAAAAATTTGATAGAAATCTTCAAACTTTTAATAAAGACCAGGTATCCATTTATCTTGATGAATTCTGGAAGTACAGTATTCATGGATAGACAGAGACATTATCCAAATATATATTTTGTCAATATCCAAATATATCGAAATCTCGCATTTGAATTTTTTGACTATTACAATACATTTTCTTTGTATACTGGTATACATGAAAGAAAAACAGAGATATAAGTGGGATAAAAATGGCAACGTTAGTTATAAAATCTTTTTGATAGTCTCGTTTTACTAATGACAACTTTTTGTTGAATTCTGGAATGTAATAATTGTGTTGATTTTTTTTTCAATTTATGAAGCATAAAAGGAACGATGATTTTCCTTAGACAGCTTTAACAAATATATCAATAATGCCTAATCGTGGTCATATAAAATATATAATGTTTTATGTTTTTTAAATAAATCTGCAACTGTCTGTAATTATCCAATATTATCTTTCACAGTAATTTTCCATTTCAAATTAAGAGTAATCTTTTTTACAATCTTTCATTTAATATCGGTACTTTTCTCTATCTACTCCCCCCCCCCCTCCAACCTCCAAAACATCGAAATTTCAGTGCTGTAATTGATAACAAGCAGACATGTGAACAAAAGTAACACTATTTATATACTCTCCTTTCTTAGTGTTTCCTGCAATCATTTTTAAACGATTTTCACATCAACCAGTTGCTTTTGTCATAATCAATTTTCTGTAGTGAGCTGACAGCACTTTCTACATTTCTGGAACAGAAACTCAAGAGATAATGTTTCTCATATTAATCATAACATATATTTTACTTTTGTTGCATTAGTTTATGAGTTTGCCCATCAGTGGTATCCTTTATCTTTCAACGTTTCAGATAAATTGTAAGTAGAATGTTGCATTCATTAGGTTTTATTGAATTCGTCATATCTTCCAAAGAATCTTGCAGAAACATAAAAAAAAATGTAGGATTATAATCTGCACATTATACAAATAGTTATTGTTATATAAAAAGCTTAAATGTCAAGTATACCGAAACATTTTATGAATGAAGTTGTATAGGTTATTTAATCTGCACTCAAAATGTTATATACCATATTCTTTGTAGCATGTTGTCATAAAATGTCACAAGAGGCTCTGAATGAATTCTGACAAGCTATATTACAATCTGAAAGAGATAGTCAATCAGAAGGAAGCAAGTTATTGCTAAAGATTGACCTAGTTTAATTATGTTTTTAGATTAATTTATTTTTTGTGTATATTATTAAAAGGATTTTTTAAGTATGTTGAACCTAGGGATTGCAATACCGGTATACCGGGATACCGAATACCGGTATTTTGAGCCATTTGTACAATTTTGTAATACCGGTATTGACAAGTTTAAATACCGGTTTTTCGGTATTTACTAGAAATTTTTAAAATTGTCTCCACTATATGTTCAGGTATCGCGAACATAGCAATATAGTATACGTTTTTGTTTTTATGTCTCCCTGAAAGAAAATATTGTACATAGATTATCTCTGAAAGAAAATATTGTATCCATAACGACTTGATGGAGCAACAATTATGAAAAAAGTTAGAAAGTTGATTGGTGCAAATCAGCAGTTGTGCTATGCACATGGAATTCAATTAGGAGTAACAGATGTATTATACCAAAAATATAAAGAACAGAAGAATCCAAATACTGTGGATATAGAAACTTCGGATTCCAACTATAATAAATTGAAAAATCGCACATAAGAAAGGCATACCGAAATAGAAAATGTCTTATGGTATTTACATAATTCTAATGATTTTATAAATGAAAATGAAAAGAAGAAAAGAAAATAATCAATTCAAATCTGATTAAGTTAGAGTAAAGTTTCTAAGAATTTTTTTCCCACAAACCTATCCACATTCAGAATTCGGTTCAATTATCGAAGATTATGATGTCACTACTGTCGATAGTGAAAAGGAATTGTCTCTTGAACAAAAATTAGAATTAGCAATAAATAAAAAAAATTCTACGAACCAAAATACAATACAGAAATCAGCTATATCCAAACCCATCCGACGAGAAATCGATTTATTTGAAGATGAGGGATTTAGAGATAAATACTTGGAAAAAGTATATTGCGCATTGCTAACAGTATCACCAACTAGCGTAGATGCCGAAAGAGCGTTTTCGACAGCTGGTAATTTTCACACAGAATTACTTTTCAGGCTTAATGACAGTACAATGGATGCATTATGTTGTTTTAGATCACATTTCAAAAATTTGTAATATTACCACAAACTGAATAGTGATATTTACACTTTTTTTGTGATTTAAATAAATAAGATGTTTCTTTACTTTTTTGTGATTATATACTGTTATAATTTATTACACTTTTTTTTTGTTATATTTACACTCTCTAACAAAACTGGCAAATAATAAAAAAAAAGAAACACCTGTGTTTTCTTTCTTTTTCCAAAATTTCTAATACCGGTATTAAAACCGGTATCCCGGTATTAAGATTTAAAAAATACCGAATACCGGTATTGAAATTTTGGTCCGGTATTGCAATCCCTAGTTGAACCTAATTGAATATTTTTTTCTTTTGTAATATAAGTTGAATGGTCATTCATTTGTTGTTCAAAAAATAATGCTCAAGTTCAAATTGCTCTGATAATGAA
Source organism: Argiope bruennichi (assembly GCF_947563725.1). Taxonomy (NCBI): domain Eukaryota; kingdom Metazoa; phylum Arthropoda; class Arachnida; order Araneae; family Araneidae; genus Argiope; species Argiope bruennichi. The sequence continues at coordinate 43,708,440 of NC_079158.1, read as the reverse complement.
GCAAAACGACTTTATATAAGAGAAAAAATAAAACTTATTACAAATAATTAATATATTTTTATTCTCAGAAAATATAAAATAATACACTGTTTAGTTAAATATACTTATTGAATAATATGTAGCCAAATTATTTTATATTTAAAATTTTAACCAATAGCAAATTAATATAAATGAAAAGTCAGCATTTGTTTTGTTTTGTTTTTGTTATTTATTATTTGACACAAATTTCCTTTCTCTTGAGAGATAGGCCTCTTAACACTCTGAAAAATGCCTTGTACCTTTCTGTGTAAATTTCAGCTCACACCATAAGTGCCGAACTTCTTAATTATTTAGCAGCAATATAATTTTAAATCAATACAAAAACAAATTTATTGAGATTAAATGTATAGAAGACATAACCTATACATTTATTATTAAAATTAAAAAACATATAACACTCAATAATATAAAAGCACATTCATAACTTTTCCAATTATTGATTTTCTTTGGCTGAATCTAAATCCTTGTCAAAGAAATTATGCTGACCTAAAAGTAATGATTGGAAATGACGAATCGTTATAAATTAGATGAATAAAATTAAAATTACTGGATTCGGCTACTAAAATCTATTTTAAAATTTGATATTAAAACTGCACAGCATTTAAAATTCTTAAACTGGCAATAAGGATCATTCTGAAATAACTCAGTGAAGTTAAAATAATAAGATTGAAATCTAGAATTCTCTTACATAAAATTCAGATACTCTATTTGGTTATAATAATATACAGATGTGAGAGACCCATGTTTCACGAAATGAGCCAAGATTTTCCAATTACAGATCGCTGTCTAGAAAACGTGTGCGTGTAATTGTGTTAAAACCGTACTGCATTTTTAATAGGACGAGATGGCTAATGTTCTAATATGTGTATCAGATTGCATCCTGATATGGGAGGCAATTGAATAGACAAATGTCATACAGGAAACTATTACAATTTGTTCTGCCCATGCTTTCGGTACTATACCCCAGAAAGTTTATTTTAGATTGATTTAAGAATGATTTTGTCTATTGGTTGGAGTTTATATATTCATATTTTATTGCTGATTATTTTCAATTACAGCCAGTCACCCCATTGCCACAGAACTAAGACGTATAAACAGTAAACAGCCGTATAAACCTTATTGTGACTGGCCGTTAAGCTCATTAACTATCCAAATTTTTGAATAAGGAAATAATGGCCAAATAAAGTTCAAAGAATCTTCAAATGGTTGTTAAAAAGCTAATAATCATTTCCATCATTTCTTTTAATATTTTAAAATTCCCTGGATATTGTAATATCGTGTTAAAATTACTATCTATAATGATTCTTCCTCAAACGATAATAAATATTAAAGAACGTATTTTTCGCTTTGGTTTATATAAGTACAATAAATTAATTGCTATCTTAAATACCTGCAAATTTTCAGCGTTCATATTGAAGATTCTATTGATAATTCAACAATTTTGTTTCACGCCTTGATGCTTTAGGATACCATGAAAATATGGTGTTGAATGTGTTAAATAGTGGCTTTATATGTTTACATTAAATATAATTACTGAGTGTTTCCATAATTACTCTATTGCTTTTTTCCTGCATGTAAAAACATGTACGTTAAGAATTATGAATCAAGTGTATTTGAATTCCAAATATGGAATGAAATATTATTTTAATTCATTGGATAAAAATGAATCAAAAGAATTCCCAATTAAAAAAGACAAAGTTAATAATTTCTAAACCAATAGAGTAAATTTAATAATTGTCTGATTCTAGAGATTCATCAATGTGAGAAACTAATAAATAAATAAAATATTAACTCTAACATCAATTAAAAGAATAAAAATATTTTTTTGATACACTTGGTTAAAAAAGTCATTGCAAAGATATTTATTCTATTTTGATAGATTATTTTTCTTTTAAAAACTTTAAAACTTTTAATCTGAATACAGACATTGTTTTATTTTCCTGCTTAGAAAACAAGACAACAAGAATGTAAAATAAAAAAAAAAATGCAAAAAGAAAACAAATATATTTTTTTCTTTCGTATAAGAATCAGAATAAATCAGAAATATTTGCTATATGCAGCAGCAAAACAAATTTTGAAATTTCTTAACATTATGGATTGCGTATTAATGCATATTACTAACTGCAAATAATTAAGAAAAAATGTATTTCACATAACATTAAAAGCTAAATGGGAAAATTTTGAGATGCATTTGTTAAAGTAAATCTCCATAAAATTATTTATTCTATTTTGGCAGATATTTGCCTTTTTTAAAAATCGTCTGCTTCTTTTCGGGAACAAAGAAATCTATTCAACGCATGGTTAAAATTTCCTTTAAGCTTGACAGAGTGACAGCACAGCGAAAACTCATCTTCTGAAGATAATCTGCAGATTTTCTCTGACATAGCTTTTGTGAACAGCATTTCAATCTTTATTGAAGTGAGTTTCACGTTCTGTTATGATGGCATTTGTGTCTTTCTCTCTTAAGCTACATGTTTGTAAAACATGTCCTGAATTGTAAAGTAAAAATTTTGACTTTTTCACGAAGTAACTTTTTTACTCTTTGGAATTTGTTTCTAACAACAGACACGGGATTCTAAAATTGATTTAGTAATATTCAGTTTCCTGTTTGCAAATAAATGCTACGTTTCAAACTAAAAATTCTTCCAAAATTATGTAAGCTTATTTAATTTTCTGAAAGTCTTTCAAAAGTTTTACTCTGGTCATTCTATATTTAAAATACTAAAAATTGTATGGAATTGTATTCCGAATGTAATAAAAATAATCGTTAAGTCTTTTATTTTAAAGATTAAACATTCTAAGTTTCTTAATTAACTAATGACAAAAACGTGGCCATTTCTGAAAGAAAAATGTTAATTTTTATTAAAAAAATGTAGTCATTCAAATTAAATTTTATATAGATATACCAAACTTGCTTAAAATTTGATCGAATGGCAATTAATTCAAATAGTTTATTGAATTGTTATTTAAGTCTTAACATTTTTTTGAAGAAATGTATTTGTGTTGTGGCGTATTTTATTTTGTTTAAAAAAATGCATACTTTAATAATTATTGTTACACTTTTATTTACTTATTTATTTCTTATTTTTATGCAAACTATTAATATTGAATACTTCAGAATATGATTTCTTTCTGTAATTAGCTTTTAGAAAACGATAAAAAAAGCTCTTTAGCTCAAGTTTTTTGAGGACTTAATTGAATATTTTTCAACGCAAAAGGAATGGTATTTTTATAATTTTCTAGTAATTCCATGTAAGTTTGCTACATTAAATTATATTGCAAAGTAATAAAAAAACTTTAATGATATATTTAAATACTCCTCAATATGCTAATTTATGTGCGAAAAAAGTAGAAAGTATTTTTTTTTTTGAAAATAGAAATTTGGTTGGGAATCAAAAACGAAAGATGTGTAGATAATATTATTAACTGAAATTTTTATAACATTCATAATATATTTTAATTTTTATGAATTTTTAAGAATTTTTTTTAATATTTTACATTTGTTAAAGCTCCATTACTTCATTGTATTATTTTCAACTAATCACGTTTTTATCTTTACTAATGTTTCATTATTTTCAGAATATTTTCTGTCTTGTTTTTGATTAAATATAATTTGTCGACTTTGATTAAGGGAGTGTCTTAATGATAAAAACAATTTTATTTCAATGATTAATTGAAATGTTGGTATATTATTGGTATATTAACAAATATTTTCATAAACAAATATTGTAGTCAAATATTTTCTTAATTGAAAACAGCTCTTTGATTTTTATCAATAATGCAGACAAATAAAATGAATATGAAATTTGTTGCGATTAGGTTTACAGCTTACTTAAGGTAATATCGTGAAAATTTAAAAAAAAACATCCGTTGAAAATTATTATGATGAATAAAAGAAATTAGCTTAAAAAATATGTAAACATACAAAATACATTCAAATAAAACTTAACTGTTAATTAATTACATTATGAAAGCGAATATTAATGTTGTTTTAGCTCGTCCTGTAATTTTTAAAAACCAACTAAAATCAGTTGAGAAATTATCATCAAGAAACATATAAATACATAAAATATTTTTTTTAACTCAACATTTAATTAATAACATTAAGAAGCCTTGATGTTCTTTTTTAACTTCCTGTAATTACTTTATACCGCCTTTATTGAATTAAACCTGGGTTGATGTGGCCTGGTGATAAGCTCTCAACTTCGAAGCCGGAGGGTTTCAGGTTCGAGATACGATTCCACTGAAGAATTTTCATGTAAATGGCCCCGGTGCACGTTAAATCCGTCAGGACCAAACTGCTTCCTGCTGTTGTGGTCCGGAAGTTTGGAGAGAAAGGTGACAGCTCAGGCTTTGTCCTCGCCATCTGACTGCGGTTTAATATTACTCTCTGTCCCAATATAGCCGTTGCTTTAAAAATCAAACGTTAATATAACTGAAACGTACTGCACATTCAGTAAAACCATATTACCACGAATAATAATAATGATAAACATGTATAATGCTAGAAACTTGAAGCAAAGATTGTTTTAAATGCCTCCCTGCTGGAGGGAGTTAAAATAAATTTACAGTTACATAATTGACAGTTCTGAAAAGTTCGTTTAATTTGGAGGATGGGGGAGGAGATCTGAATAAAAAATTAGACGTTTGATATTAAAGGACAAGCCTTTATGCTAAATATTATTTATTTCGACAAATGTTGGAATTTCAACTGGCAATATGGAATGAAATAAGATCGGAAACCATTATAATAAATACGAAAAATTCAAAATCATGAAACTCATAAATCTACAAATTACGTTCAAACCATAATTCAGTTATGTTATGCTCTTGCATCAACGGAAAATTGCTCTTGTTGTATCAAACCAATCATTTCCCATATATTTATCGATACTTCTCGATATATTTCTAACATTCCTAAACCTTACTTGACACTGAAGAATGTCCTCATCCATTCTCACTGTAACCGGCAGAGAAATCCAACCCCAGTCACGTTTGTGGTCAATGAGGGAATGAACCATAATGAAACTCTCCCACATACTTTATCTTTCTCATGATTCACCGCTATCAACGAATCTGCCTAATTCATCCTCTGATCTAAATAACAAGTTGACTCAATAGAAATTCAATTTTAACTCGCTATTCTTATACCGAAATTAATCCAATAAAAATGCATGAAATAAAAATTTAGAAGCAATTTAAAAACTTTTCAATATGCTAGAAGTAATTTTCCATGTAAATTTTATAGCGTTTTCTTAAAATTCTTATTTGTTTTTTTTCTTTAAATTAATGTTCTCTTTTACATATTTTGAATAATTAAATAGTCATTTTTTAAAAATTTTGTCTTTATGATATTACTGCGACTTTATTTATTTATTTAGGTGAACAAAGCTCTCTAAACGAAAGAAATACTATTCCTTTTTTTACCTTCTCGTATACCAAGTATAGCTCAAAAAGTAAAATTCGAACTCGAGATTTTGACGAATTTTCACGTTTTATACCTCCGTGAGTTCGAAAAGAACATTTTCAGAAAATATCCATCCGTCCGTCTGTCTGTCTAACTCTAAGAAAGACAGAACCGATTTGTCAAAAACGCCTTGAACTAATGGATGAAATTTGGTATGCAAGCTTAAAACCAAATTTTCAGATTTCTATCAAATTTTGAACAAAATCCGTTCAGAGAAAGTCTGCCTGTCCGACAGTTCAAATATAAGTTACCGCAATAACTACAGAACTAAGCGAGAGAATAAAATTCAGTACACAGATTTAATATCTATAGTGCAGATGTCTGACGAATTTTGAAGGAAATCTAACTAGAGGTAGACCGTCTGTCGGTCTGTAGTTACGAAAACATGAAAATTTGATAACTCAAAAACTAATCGACTTAAATATATAAAATTTGGTAGACGCGTTTGTAACTACAGGTGTAGTTTTATGTCCAATTTTTGTTTAAATCGGTTGGGAGGAATTGGTCTGAAACCCAAATTCGATTTTTCGATACTATTAACCAGATGCAAGGGATTAATCGCCAAAAAACGCGCCAAGGATGGTATAATATATTGAATGAATAGGTTAAATTCAAGCCAAAAGTTAATGTTTTTATTGTACGCCAGTTTCATTCAAGGCATTCTCTAGGATAACACCTTAATTAGCATGCGAGGAAGTTTTGCGCAGAACCATTCCCACTAGTTCATAGTATCGCTCCACTGGAAGAGAAGTATTGCAAATTGATGGTGGGACGAGGTTCGTTGTGTATACGAAGAGGCAGGATTCAAAGATTATGTAAAACATTGCTTTGAAGTATATGATGTACCTTAACATTTAATATTAACACTTTTATTGCTTATAAACGCAACATTAATTTATATGTGTGTTCATGTAAATATAATTAATAGTTAGTAGTTTTATTATTTTATGATTTTTTTTAAAAATACATAATAAATGTATGTTCATAAGTTCAAATAAAGGCGTACTAAATTTGATGTTCCATTACTCCAAATGATCCGATTACACAAACCTAATGAGCTTCAAAACTGACTGTATCAAATAATCTGCCATTACTGAAGCATTAGTTCAAATCGAGACTCTCTGGCTCATGTGTAAATTGTGTTACCTATTCATAGTTCTGATTAACGAATTAGGACTCAAATAAATCTCTTGGGCATTCAGTTTGGGAGATTTATCTAAGTTGAGCCAAATTAAATCACGTGATTTACGAGTAAATTTATTCTTCTTCTAACTTAAACATAGTTTTAATGAAGTAAATATTGTTAAAAGTCTGAAATATTGCATTAATGTAAAGTATCATCACTGGAAAGAACGAATTACAAAAATTCCTTAATGCTTGTCAGGTCATGACCTCTACTTTCCCAATATTCTTGGAGGGCATTTGGTGGCTTGGTTAGGAATTTGGCGATTTTGGCAACAAAAGTGAAGTATATGGACAATGCATGAATTTCGAATCTATCTTTATTATGTGTCCAGAACTTACGATCTTTCTAGAAAATCCCATGCTATGTTGGGAGACTGCAACAGACGAAGCTCTCAGACAAATAATTAATTCTCTTTTCTTAAATGTTAACCGCAAAGCGAACTCTCCTGTTTTACATTGACCGCCATTGTACTTTTATTTAATTAATGATATGCTGCTGTTTCTTAGTCTGTGTTTAATATCTATGAGTTTTGTTCTGTTTGCACATCATAACTCTATTTTTGTCATCCATGGATTTTTATGGGATTTTCATAAAATAAAGCATCATCTTCCCTTATTCCACTTTTTTTTTATTTCTAGAAACATATATACAACGGAAAAATTGTATAACAATACCGAATACTAATTTTAAAACTAAATTTGTCTCAGCTGCATCCATTACTTGAAAGCCCATTAACATTATATCCATGACAATATGATTCGCCGTAATCTTATTCTTCGTATATTTCCCCCTAATGTTATTTTGAGATGACAGTTAAGATATTTTAAATATAATTATTTTAACGCTGAGTTTTATCAAATAAAATACTTGTTTCTCAGAGAGTTTTTTTTTTTTTTCAGAAATTTTATACTTAATGTTTTTCATATGTGTCTACAAAGTCTTATTTAAAAATATTCAGAAGTTAGAGAAATAAAATGTAATTTAACATAAGTTTAATGTAATTTAAAAACTTTATTTTATATCTATGCTGTATTATTTAGCATGTAATATTAAGCATAAGTCCATACAAGCCTTTTAAAGATAGCATTTTAAATATTACTTGAATTATAATTCAAAAACTTTCCTTTTCCAAAAACTTTTATCTTTTCACTTATCGTTATACAAATAATATTTTTTGTTTGTTTTTCTGAGATAAACATTACATAAACGCATCCATATTATAATCCGTATTTCTCTCGAAAATATTCTACGCTATTTCCAGAAATTGCTGATATAGTATTTCTAGAAGGAAAAGATGCATTTATTCAGATTTCTGTTTACACTCGGCTATTAAAACTAGATTTGCATTTGAAATTCTTGAAAGTTTGCACAAAATTTCGGAAGTTTCTGAGTTTGTTCGGATTAACGATAAAAATGTTTGTCTAAACATATCGATGTCCTTTTATTTAAAAAAATTTCATAAGAGTTGAAAGATTAGATTTTATTCAATTAAGTTTTAGGTAAATGGTAATTGGATAAAGAATTTTTAGGATTACTAGCAAATTTTATAAAAGTTAAAACTTTTGGTGTAGCAATATAATTTATTAAAATGGAGAAATGGAGAAACAAATGACATATAAGTTGATTTTTATGCATTTATTTTAAAAACATTTCAGAATATTCGAGATATGAAATATTATTTTTGGTATAAAGTTTGGCAATTTTTATCATTTAGGTATTTGAAAAAGGAATGGTTTGATAATTTATGATTATAAATCCGTAATTCTTAAATTAATTTAAGAATGATATTCCGTTTCCTATTTTAAAGAGTAACAAAGTCAACTTTTAAAAGTAACCTATTTTGAGAAGAATAAACTTTATATTCTTAAAAAATGAGAAAAATTCTTTCAGGTGTCTTCATTACGAATAATTGTTGTTATTTTTATTGGCAATTTTTAACCCCCGGGGGAGACCTCGAAATGAGGATGAGATGCTTCCGGTATGGTGGTTGGATGCCGCCACCCTGGAGTGCACACAAAAAGGTGGGGGATCTGGCTCCTCCTATCGATGATGGGACGTACTTTCTTCGGGAAGGGTTGTACCGTGGCCGGAGGTGATGGCCCTTAGGTACTCAACCACAGTTCCCGCCAGTGTTACTGTTGCGGCTGTCCGGTCATTCAGTATTCATTATCCGTGTGTCTTCGATCGGGTCGGAGAGTCAGTGATATGACTTATTGGCAATTTGTTAAAGTTATTAATTTCCAATAAAACCTTACTTTAGAGGTGAACTACTGCAAGTCTAGTTTTAAGTTTTTTTAGTCGCTCTTACGATTAAATTCCAATGGTTTTGTTTTCGAAGGAGTAAAGTGTCCCATTTATAGGTACATAATAAAAAAATTAAATACCAGCTTATTACCCTTTCCCCTTAAAATTATTGCTTACGATAGGCATAGAAACATGTCATTATTTCAGTACTATTTATTTCAGCTACAGAAGGTTCGAATAAATGAAAAAAAAAAAATGTTTAATGTTATAATTAGCATATTTCAATTTTTATTGTATTTCGGTATTGAATATCTTTATAATATAGAAATTTTCCTTCTAATTTTTTAATGAAAAATTTGCTACATTTAGCACGAAGTTGAAAAAAAAACGGGTGAAAACAAATCTACTAATCGTCTCTTATTAATACAATAGAATGTATGCGCATGCGCGCGTGCGTTAACGCTTTACAGGCTCGGTCTTCATCTTGAGTAAGCAAATTGACACATATATAGATTAGAGGGTAGAATACAAACCTAGAGAAGATTTATATTTTAAATTCCAATTAATTACGAGCTAAAAGAGACTTTGGCGTTCATTCGGTTATATCCGCCTAAAATATTTCTGTACAAAAACAAATATAATACCGTTTAATAATTAACAGGCAGATAAACGTTGAAAAAAAACTTTATGAGACTTTACGTTACACTTATATAGAATATACATACATCCAGTTTCAATTCATGCTCAAAAGTGTGCTTTATGTATTCTGAAAGCCCTTTTATTCATAGTAGCCATCGTTTCACAAAGGAGACACGTAAATCGGAAAAGCTTTTGGAAAGTACCCAGCATTTTGTAGCCATCTGTAGTGGGATGAAGATAATAATCTAGGTTCGTTAATGGTAATATGATAGATTAGCATCTTACCATTTGTAAAATGTCTTCGTACACAGACTGTAAATTAAGTACCAAATGTTCAACTCCAATATTGGCACTGGCGAACAGAGCCCTCTAGCTCGTGTGGGTGGCTTTTACAACCAAATTTTTCCTTACAATTTTGGCTTTTTATATTTTATCTTGTTTCTTATGGCAATTGCCATGGACAAGCCCGCTGTTACGAAGACAGCGATTTTAAACCGCTGTGGGGGAAGGGCGTCTCTTGTTTTATTAGTCGCGCCAACTAGGGCCAAGAGTACGACTTTGCTACTCATGCATCACTCATTCGCTTGCACAACCCCTTTTTACAGGAGGGTACACATCTCACAGATAGAACAACGGAATGACAACCATGCCCAAACCGGGACTCGAACCCAAGACGCCCAGATCACGGGGAAGACGCGCTACCCCTGTGCCAGGACGCCGACTTTATATTTTGTTATCTCCCCTATTAATTTGCATGGTGAATTTTGTATGGCTCGTGTGACATCCATAGTGAAAAAGGTTAAATCAATCTTGCTACCGTATAATATATTCAGTATTTATGCTCATTAATTAATGGTTTAAGACAGATGGTATTCCATTGTCCAATAGAAGAATTGTTTATTACGAATTCTAAAACGTGTTCTAAATTTTACATTAAATTTCATGTTTATATTCATATTCATAAAGAAAACTTTTAGACAAATGTCATTCCAGTGGGCACCGAAATAAAATTTATCATTCGATATGCATAAATTATGTTTCGATTTGTATATGATATTTCGTTTTTTTATTTTTGTATTTACATTCATAAAGAAGGCTTTTATTCAGATGTCATCCATTGCATAGCAGAAAAATCTATCTTCCCTCAAATTTTATAATTATTTTCGAAACTTGCATCGTTTTTCCTATTTTTTTATTTACATTCATAAAGAAGGATTTTAGTAGATGAAATTCCAATACACAATTGTGTGTAAGAAATGAAATTCCAACATATAATCGTAAATATAGCGTTGAAAAAAGATAAAAATGCAATAGAATCTACATACCATCTAAATTTTCAGCACAGAAAAAGAAGTAATTTATTCTGAATTCAACGTTCAATTTTAAACTGATATTGTTTCCTTTAAACTTACAAAAAAATTCTCTTCAAATAAAACAGTAAACTACTTCTTAGAATAAAATATTTTGCATTTCGATTACACTCGGTTCGAATGCCTTAAGGTTAAATTCGAAAATACGAATGTTTTCGAATCATATAAATAGAATTAAATTACATTGTGAAACAACACATTCTTGATTAAAATAAGAACATATCGACGAAACATAAAATAAATACAAATATTTACATCTAAACAATAGCAACGGTTCTCTCTATAAAACAAATAAGGAAAGAAAACAACTCAAAGATGTCACCCAAGTCTGTCTCCAGAAGTGGGGAAAAGTTTAAGAAGGAATAAGAGAAGAGAGCACTTCTCTTTTCCAAAGTAAACTAATTTAAATACGCTGTGCAAACATTCTTCGAAATAAATTTATCCTAAACAAAATTCGTCTCGTTTTTTTCCCGCCCAAGCTCTTACCATTCGAAGAGGGTCGAACATTATAAAATCCTGCCTATCGTTATTTTCTTTCTTTAAAACAACTGTTAAACAAACTTCGTTTTGATCTTGCACACGTGTTTATGGTGCGAAAATGAAATTATTCTATTTTCGCTTCTGCCTTACTAATAAATTTTTGGTGTTATGGTTATATATACAGAAATAAAGTTATTTTTTTAACTTGAGAAAAATTTTAAAAAATGTTTCCAAGTCCTATATAATATAATAAATTACTTGAAGGCAGAATTGGATTTGTGTCAAAATATTTTTCTTTTTTTAAACTTTTTGTTTACGCAAATGACTTGCATGATTGGAAGATGATTTAGAATTGTATTAATACTAAAAGCAACGAATTCACTATGCATAAAGTATTTGAATTATAGAAATTCAATACGATTTTGTTAATAATTTTCCGTTGAAAAATTATTTTTATTATATACAATTAATGAAGCAATTAATTTAAATTATCTGAAATGTTGTATTAGCTAAATATCTAATGACTATATTTTGACTAGAAAATTTAGAATGTACTCAGTCTGATCAAAAAGATATTTTTTTCATGGAAATAGCTCATTTGCATTTTTTTAAACGAGTAATTAACATTATTGTTGAAGGAATTTATTAACTTCTTCTTAAATAAGTTAATATAAAATGTTTAAATTAAGGAAAACAATCATGATTTTATGGATTAAATTTCTATTTTAAGGGGGTCTGGGACACAAAAATCGTCAAATTTCGAATTTTTTTTGCTGAAAAAATTTTGCATGCTTTTCTGCTTGAAATAACATTTAAATCATGTTTCTGTCTTAATTAGAACTAGAGATATCATAATTTGTGTTGACCACTGCTTTGAAATCCCAAATGTCAAAAAGGCGTTGCCATGGCAACTTCATCTCTTTAAATGTAAACAGACAATTCCCGGCACTGTTTTAGCTTAATTTTTGATTTTTTTTTAAATAAATTTTTAAAGAATTTATTTTAAATCCTAGATTTATTTTGTATACAACTCAACTCCTTCAATAATGAAGTGAAACGAAGAGATTCAGTGTTTATTAGAACCTCTGTGTTTACATTTCATGAGGCAACGTGCTTTTTAATTTTCTGCTCTAAAATTTGTTTTCTTAATTGTAAATGTAAAATTAAATTAAAATAAACACTTGTGAGGAAGGGAGGCGTCTCTTATGCATCTGGAAGCTTTTAAATGTATTTAAATAGTTTTAATTCTTATAAATTTTATTTTTAAACTTTAAACGCATTTTTAACCATGTTGCGTTTTTTCATTATTTGTTGTGATCAAATTGATATAAGTCCAGATCATATAAAGATAGAGGTCTGAAATTTGAAACACATACTTTTCAAACTGTTTGCCTTAATTTTGATTCAGCAAATTAAAAAAAAAAAATTACTTTTCAAGATATGAATTTTCAAAAAAAAAGTACCCAAGATTTTTTCAAAATTTTCATTCAAATTTTTAATTTTTTTTAAATTAATATTTTTTAAATTGCCGAATCAAAATGAAAGAATATATATTTGTGTTTGATTTAATGAAAAAATTTTAAAAATTGATCAAAAATATTTTGAGTTATATCGATTTAAAACAACGTCACTTTTTTGAAAAAAAAATTTAAATTTTAAGTTTAAAAAAAAATTTTTGAAAACTTTTGTGTTGTGATTTTGCTTATTAATAAGATGGTTGATCAGTACAAAAAATTTTAAATTAATTAATAAATTTTTTTTCAAAATGTGTCCCGGACCCCCTTAAAATTTTAATTTTGATTATTTATTTATTATATTGTAAAAGAATGTTGATAAATTACTTGATATTGTATATCAGTTGAATGGCTAATGGGTTTACATCTTGAATTAAATAAATGTGCATTTTCTCTTAAGATAAAAAATTTTAAATTTTTATTTAAGCATGGTGAAAAAAAGAATTCTAATCAACACGACTAAATTTTTATCTAAAAAAATACATTAGCTGAATAGTATCTATACATATACTCTTCTCTGAGGGTCGCTTCATTGCCACCGTCACTCGACATAAGAGAATAAGGAATATTCAGAAGTAGATAACCCGAATCCGTTAATAAACTTTACCATGTTCTAGGCTATTGAGAGCATAGAATAGTGACGCACACCCTGGATAATGCGAGAGCTAGTGATGCCTCTGGGCCTATTGAAATTCTTAACTACATGGAAATTATCTCGAAATCTAAAAGCCAAAATGAAACCACTTGGCTTGTCCCACCAGTGCATCACTGGTATAAGAGCAGTCGTTCAACTGGACTCTTTGACTCTTGCAGTAGGCAAGATCAGACTATTCTTACTCGCTTTCTCAGTGAACACCTTAGAACTATGAATTATCCTGAGGGTTCTAAGCGCTTTGAAGTCTGCCCCAAGTGTTTTACGGAAGAGTCTTCACCTGATCACATTCTTATTTGTAGGGCCTTATTGACCATCTATAGTTAGTACTGGACATCTTCAGGGTGCACAGTATCATAAATTTGATATAAGCTATGCTATTTTTGGGGATGTGCACGAACAACAGAGCATGTTCTATTTTTATTCGAAATAAATGAATTCATCACTTTGTTATCACTTTTCATATTTTGTGTTTATATATCTGCAAAAAGCAATTTTTATTTGCTTTTCAATCAGTTTAGAAATTTTAAATTCCTAAAACACCATTTTTTATTACCTTTTATTTATCTTTAGTATGATGGGTTATTTTTACATTAACAACATATGCTTTTACTTTTTTTTTCGGCGCCGGCGTCCTGGCATAGGGATTGCGCGTCTTCCCCGTGATCTGGGCGTCCCGGGTTCGAGTCCCGGTTTGGGCATGGTTGTTCTTTCGTTGTTCTATCTGTGATATGTGTGAATGTGCCCTCCTGTAAAAAGGGGTTGTGCAAGCGAATGAGTGATGCGTGAGTAGCAAAGTCGTACTCTTGGCCCTAGTTGGCGCTACTATAAAAACAAGAGACGCTCCTCCACGGGCTTAAAATCGTTGTCTTCGTAGCAGCGGGCTTGTCCGTGGCAAGTGCCACAAGCAACAACAACAACTTTTCTTTTCGATATGAACATTTGTTTATTTTTATCTTCATATGGATAAATTTGTTATTTCGCGCTCTTTGTAAAACTGATAAATACTTATTTAGATCCTACATAGTTAAAATTTTTGGAAGTTCTTTAATATTAATGAAATTATTTAATTCTGGATACTCATACATACAAACAGTGCTGATTCCAAATACCTTAATTTTATTACATTATCAGTTGGATGCATATAAACTTTAGTGCACATATTAATATTTGCATATAAACTCTTAGTACACATATTAATACTTTATAAACAAATATTAATATGTGCACTAAAGCTTATATGCATCCCACTGATAATGTAATAAAATTAAGGTATTTGGAATCAGCATATCTCTAATATTTATATACAACTCTCAGTACACATATTAATATTTGTATATAAATATTAGTACACATATTAATACTTGCATATAAAAAAATTAGCATTCATATTAATACTTGCATATAAACTACTAGTAATATTGATATCTGTATATAAACTTTTAGTACACATATTAATTCTTACATAAAAACTATTAGTACTTATATTAATACTTCAATGTAAACTCTTAGTACACATATTAATACTTTTTAGGGAGAGGAGCCACCTCTTGAAGCCAACCCAGACTATAACGGCCGAACATGGACACCACCTCACAGAACATTCGGCAACCACCTCTTCCTGAACTGGTCAAATCCACTCCTCCAATTAGAAATGAGAAGCGTTTTGGAACTATGGCTGTCTCAAGGGATCGATGGATTCTACATGAAACACCTGGAAAACATCCACGTCGCCAATTCCGACCACATAATCAAGATTTTGCACCAGTGGAGACAGCTGCTTGACAAGTACAGCGTCAACAGCACACGTAAATTGTTGATGGTATCTCACGACAGTTTCAAGTATTTGCAGTCAGTCATGGATCCGCTGACTTTCTTGGCTGTGCCATCCATGTTCGATGTGGTGGATGCCAGTTTAAATCTGAAATCGAATGGAAGTGACCTCATTGGAAAGGAGGTTGATGACATCAGAAAATTCTGGAGTCAGTTTGCTTTTACTCCTCCAATCGTTTGGCACATGGGAAGTGCAGAAACAATGCGACTCAACAACAGAATTGGAGGAGATACCAACATGGCAGCACTGTTTTTATTGACAATCCTGCCAGGATCATTTTCAACATTCTACGGAGATGAAATTGGATTGCAGGATTCCGTTGATCTTATCACTTCAGAGGTAAGACATACCATTTAGCATTTTTATACGTTTCAGGCTGCAATATATCTCCCCAGATATTTAAGTGTAGTTCACAATATTTCCCAACATTTATTTACTATTAATAATCTGTGTACACAAAAGAAACAATATATGCTTCTTCGGAAATTTATTGATAAGTTTTAATTATTTTTCCCATTGCCGTAGCTTTTAAGACATACCATTTAGCATTTTTATACGTTTCAGGCTGCAATATATCTCCGCAGATATTTAAGTGTAGTTCACAATATTTCCCAACATTTATTTACTATTAATAATCTGTGTACACAAAAGAAACAATATATACTTCTTCGGAAATTTATTGATAAGTTTTAATTATTTTTTCCCATTGCCGTAGCTTTTACAAGATGGAATTTTAGTAAATATTATAAATTATCGTAAAATATTTCTTTTTCCTTCTTTAGAGGTTCCAATCAACATCAAGCTAAACTATTCATCTCTAATAATTGATAAAAATTTATAATTTTCTATTGGTGGGGGGGGGACACCAACTGAAAAATATATAAATTAGAAAATAAAATTGCAATGAAATAGAAATCAATATTTTTAAAGTTATGAACTAGCTTTCATGTGAAAAATATTTCACATTTAAAAAAACTCGCATTTAAAAGAACTATCTTCATTTTCTAAAATAATTGTTACAGATTGTGTATAACATGAAACTTTAAAAAATACTAAAATAAAGAACAAACTCTTAAGGAAATGGGATTGATTCAATTAAAATGTAATTTTTGTATTTTAAAATAATGCAAATCTAGACTATCTTTTTATTGCTGTAAAGAAATATTTAAATTGTAATTTTCAATTTTTAACTAAATCATGATTAATTTTTAAAAATGTCTTTATAGATTTTGCAGAAAATAAATTGTTTAATATTCTTAAATTCGTCAGTAATTTTTCAAGTAACTACTTGATTTCTCATTTTTTAACACAGTTCGTCAGTTTTTAATTTAAATTAAAGATGCAAATGATAGAAAAAAGCATCATAATATTTTATATAATGTAATCTTTACGATTAAAAATAATTATTAATAAAAGTTTTGTTTACGGATACAAAAATTGATTGTGGATTAATATGAAATATACTATTATTTTTTTATATATGACATAAGTAGAATTTAAAAAAAAAATTGAAGTAGACAAGGTTATAATGGAGATTTTGCAATTGTCAATTAAACTGTTAATTTTGCACTTGCAAAAGATATAAAAATTTTGCCGGAAAAAAGTATATCATTTATTTTTTAATATAGGAGAATCATTAATTTAATTGTGGTTGAAATAACTTCAAATAGATTGCAAAATTTATTTTATTTAAAAACTATCTAAAGGAATGTGATTACACTTAGTTCAGTGTTAAGGAGCGTTTAATTCATTGCTGCGAGGCTAATAAGGGCACGCATGCCCAAAAAGAGAAAACGATTGTTTGGGCCTATGATTTAACTAAGATATGTGGTGTCCAAGACACTATGTGATAATTTATCTTTAGTCGTCATTACAAATTAAAAACGGATAAATGATATGCGGGGGATGTTGTCATTTTTTCAATACCCCTTTATGATTGATTTAAAAAAGTTGTACAAGCTTGTTTTTGTCTCTACAGTATACTCTAAGACTGGCTTTTGGAGTATCTGTATCTCTTTTGCTCTTGTTGATATGCGTCTTGTTCAGACAATGACACTTCTCATAATGGGACAACTACATGTCATTGCCCCATATTTTCCCCTTTAACGTATGCGTGAACTTACTGACGGAACAATATTGGCTTAATGTAAGCACACCTTAATATAAAATGATTCAAATGAAATTCTTTTATATTCTTATCGAAAGTTCAGGCCTCTTAGAAAAGGGATAATTAAGAGATTAATCTAGTATTTAAAATTAGTTCTCTTAGAAAAAAATATTTTAAAAATATTTTGAAGTTGATCTCTTAGAAAAGGGATCATTAAGAGATTAATCTGGAATTTTAGTTCTCTTTAAAATATATATTTTAGATCCTTAAAAGAATATTGAAATATTCCTAACACTTGGATTCTTGAATGATTATTAAAATGTTTCTATGCAGATACATATTAAAGAAATAAAATATAAATTTCTCCAATAGTAACCACTAAATTATCACACATGTGTAATTAACGGTTTTCATTATACGAAATTGCAAAATAGAGATGTTGAATTCATAAAAACCATAATATCAATGTATTTTTCTTATCGCTTTCACCAATAAAATTGTCTAATTCTTCTCACTGTCCCTGAACTAATTTTTGTTTTAAAAGAAAGTATCAAACTCAGTATTGGAAATGAATTGTGTTGTGTGACCTCCTTTCACGAAATTCTTTCCATATAATGATTAATTTGAGAAACAATGTTTAAACTTTGATAAATTGCTTTAAGAAGCGTAGTCCAGAAACAATGTTTTCAGTAATTAATCTTACCAATTTATTTGACCCCGAAGGTGAAACTTCTGCTAATGACACTTAGGAACAAAGGTATCATTAATTAGGGCACATTTTTACCAATATCAATTCGTTATCCATCAATTGTTCATTTACGGTGTAGGAAAAAAACGCTTGATGGGTGTCTGCTTTTATGCTTAGTAGTGCGCTTTTAAGGTGAAGGAGAACAAAAAACAAGAAATAATGCTGATTGTATTCCTTGAGGAATCCAGCCTCGATAATTTGCTTCGAATTTTAGTATTGCGCTTTTGTGTTGGAAGAGGGAGCAAACAAGAAATAATTCTAATTGTATTCCTTGGTGAATCCAGCCTCGATGATTTGCTTCGAATTTTAGTATTGCTATTTTATGTTCGAAGTGCGAACAAACAAACAAACAAAAAATCTGATTGTATTCCTTGATGAATCCAGCCTTGAGGATTTGCTTCGAATTTTAGTATTACGCTTTTATGTTGGAACAGAGAACAAACAAGAAATAATTCTGATTGTATTGCTTGATGAATCCAGCCTCGATGATTTGCTTCGAATTTTAGTATTGCGTTTTTATGTTCGAAGAGTGAACAAACAAGAAATAATTCTGATTGTATTGCTTGGTGAATCCAGCCTCGATGATTTGCTTCGAATTTTGGTATTGCGTTTTTATGTTCGAAGAGAGAATAAAATAAATGGTGCTGATTGTATTGCTTGATGAATCCAGCCTCGATGATTTGCTTCGAATTTTAGTATTACGCTTTTATGTTCGAAGAGTGAACAAACAAGAAATAATTCTGATTGTATTGCTTGGTGAATCCAGCTTCGATTATTTGCTTCCAATTTTAGTATTGCGCTTTTATGTTGGAAGAGAGAATAAACAAGAAATAATTCTAATTGTATTGCTTGATGAATTCAAACACGAGGATTTGCTTCGAATATTGGTATTGCGCTTTTATGTTCGAAGAGATAACAAACAAGAAATAATTCTGATTGTATTCCTTGATGAATCCAGCCTTGATGATTTGCTTGGTATTTTAGTATTGCGCTTTTAAGGCGAAGGG
Organism: Argiope bruennichi; assembly: GCF_947563725.1. Lineage (NCBI taxonomy): Eukaryota > Metazoa > Arthropoda > Arachnida > Araneae > Araneidae > Argiope > Argiope bruennichi. The sequence continues at coordinate 43,689,153 of NC_079158.1, read as the reverse complement.
GAGCAAAAAATAATAAATAATGCTGATTATATTCCTTGATGAATCCAGCCTTGATGATTTGCTTTGAATTTTAGTATTGCGCTTTCATGTTGGAAGAGAGAACAAACCAGAAGTAATTCTGATTGTATTGCTTGATGAATCCAACCACGATGATTTACTCGGAATATTGGTATTGCGCTTTTATGTTCGATTAGAGAACAAAAGAAATAGTGCTGATTGCATTCATTGATGATTTACATCGAATTGTAATTCCATTCAAGTACAACACCGAGAACGATATTCCTGTAATATAAGTATTTTTCATGTAGCTGCTTCTAATAATAGAAGGGAAACGATTACATACATCTATTTTGCGACGCTTTTGGCAAAAGGTGTAAATTATTGACTTTCTTGTTCATTCTTGGTTAGTTTTACATTTTGACCTTATCCTCCCGAGAATAAAAGAGAAAAAAAATTTCAAATATTGTGAACGTCTTTCTGAAAAATAGAATTTGAAGACAAATAGAATAGAATAATAGAATTTCTGAAAAAATTAAATTGTCAAGCATTACGAAAATCTTATCAATTGTCGAGATTGTATAACTTGTATTCTTTTTCCAGCCATAGGAAAATGAGAAATGTCTGTAAACATTATTTTTAGGAACTTTAAAAAATTGAAACAGAAGTTCCGTTTTCAAGCTTTTCTGAAAATATTTTTACAGAATGCATTAATTTTCAGGCTCTTGCAAAATGGTTTCCCATTCGTGTTAGATCTTTATAAAATATTCAAAGCAATCTCAAGTAGAATATTTAACAAATTTCCTGTTTTATAATATAAGGCTTCCCTTGAATATTTTCTTCTGACTGTATTTAATCAATCATCATAAAATAAAATTATATTTTACATCAAAACTATGTAATTAAATTTTGTCTGCAAAATTCTTTCTGAATTTATTTGCATCCTCTTATAAAAAATAAGGGAATTATAATGTATAGGATCTTACATGGTTCTTATCTGAAAGCTCGGTTTTCACCGCTAGATCATCGCAATCTTTTCGTATAATTGCATAATTAGTTATACGTGTGCGCAGTTATTAAAAGTGCAATATAATAAAATAAATGCATGTATTATGTTACATAATAATGTTATTATTGTTATAGTAACATATATAATATTAATGTTATAATAATGTTAATATTATTTAATATAATACATAACAACACATTACAACAGTGAAGAGAAGCAGAAAATATAAAAGCTCTCTTAAACTTTAGCTTCCATTCACTTAAAACACCTGTAGAATCAAAATTAATTAGTATATTAAAACAAATTTCATTTAAATTCCTGTTGTTTAAAATATCTCATGTCATAATAAAATAATATAATGAAAAAAATCTTAGAAGTTTCTGATGGATAGCCATTAATTTAAAATCTTTTAATCTTCAAATATTACGCACGTGTTGTAGTCTCTTGTCAATAGCTGAGAGCACAAATGCAATCAATCAAGCAAGAGCAATATTTGGCTTATAAGATTACTGATGATTATTGATTTAATGTTCAATCATTGCCGCATCAAGGAAGAAATATTTGTTGACAGTATACAATAAAATCCTTCTTTAGTTTTAAATGAAAGAATATAGCAAAAAAGTGGATATTTACAAAATTTATTTCCTACAGACTATGTGTAATTACTTTTAATAGCATGGAAATAAGATTATAAAACTTGGCATCTTTTGCATTTAAATATCATTTGTGCGTTAATTTCACCATTACATAACAAAAAATAAATCCATGTAAAAATTTCATAGAAATATTTAAAGTCAAAATATAGACCGAATGTGCAAAGTTCTCTTTAAAAATCATATTTCTACAATACTGCCATTCTACCAATATCATAAAAGTTTTAATTATATAACATCGTATTATAAGGAATCGTGAACGAAAAACATTTCTACAATTCTAAACATAGAAAACATATAACTTATGTTATCTGAAAAAAACTGAAATTAATAATTTTCACAAAGAAAATTATTTTAATGCAGTTCCGTTTCAAATAACTAAAGGATTTATATGAAGTTTCGAAGATTTATTTTTAAGACTTTAATGAATACAGCAATAACTTTTATTTATTTGTAAATATTAATTATCTAAAGTCTCTATTCTCATAAACAATGTGATGCTTATGCTAAATATTAAGTAATGCTATTACTTCAAATTAAATAATCACCAGTTAAGAGAGGAATTATAATGGAGATTATAATGCATGCTTTTATGAAATTATTAGCCACTGTACCATGACTCCGACTTCATTTACAAGTTCTATGCATATGTAACAAAAAGCAAAGATTTTGAAAAATTTATTGCAATTACAGAAATAATAATATAGAAACGAAATTTAACTCACCAAAAAGCTAAGTGTTTAAATTAATACATGTCAAAAATTTATTAACACATGTTACATGTTAAAATTTATTTATACATGTTAAAATTTATTAAAGAGTATTAATGACTCTTTAAGTTATGACAAAGAAAACTTAAAACTCTCCCCCTATTTAGGGGAGACTCAGCAACCTTACCTTTCTCCTAAACTTAGGCAATTTAGCTCCTTCTCAGTTTTTCTTCTTTTCTCTTTTTTATCCTCTCTAGTTTCTCCTAAACTTAGACAATCTAACAGCTTCTGTTCCCCTTCTATTTTTCAATGCATCTTCTGAACATAAATGAAAAGTCAAAAACCATCATAGATTTGAAGAGGGAAACAGCAAACCCTCAAAGTTAACAGCAAGCTCTTTCTCTGTCTTTCACTTAATATGTCACGTTTCGTACTTCATAATATAACATAAAAAGCCAAGTGTACACTATGGTATCCTGCATGCTGAAATCCAAAATTTCCCTACAATTTCCAAGTCATTGCATTCATAGACACATGAATATGTAGATCGAAAATTTATCTTTTTTTGATAGGTTTGGCATGCTGTATTATTCGCCCTTTCGATATATCCAAAATTTAGCATAAGTTTTTTGATTATCGTTTTATATGCATACGGACAGACTTTCTTTCACTGGATTTCGTTAAATTTGGATAAAAATCTCTAAATTAAATGTTAAGACTGCATGCGAAATTTCATTGTTCAAATGTTAAGACTACTTGCGAAATTACATTCTTCAAATGTTAAGACTTTATGCGAAATTTCATTGTTCAAATGTTAAGATTGCATGCGAAAATTCATTGTTCAAATGTTAAAACTGTATGCGAAATTTTATTGTTCAAATGTTAAGATTGCATACGAAATTTCATTATTTAAATGTTAAGACTGTATGCGAAATTTCATTGTTCAAATGTTACGATCGCGTGCGAAATTTCATTGTTTAAAAGTTAAGAATGCTTGCAAAAATTCATTGTTCAAATGTTAAGACTGCTTCGAAATTTCATTGTTTAAATGTTAAGATTGCTTCGAAATTTCATTGTTCAAATGTTAAGATTGCATGCGAAATTTCATTGTTCCAGCTTTACCGATTTACAAGTTATCGTAGTCACAATCTGACAGACATAGTTCCAAAAATGTGTTTTCAGGACATAAGATAGATATGAAAAGTAGAGATTCATCAAAATATAAAGTACGGAATTTTTGACAATTAAAGCACTTTGTATAGAAAAATTGTAATCAGATATCTTAATCAATATTCATGATTAAATTATTAATAATTCATAAATTTCGTTTAAGTAATGAGATTCATACACAGCGTGTTTAGTTAAAAAAAAGTCATTGCAACCTAAATAAGCTCGACTCCTTATTATTAACCCCATTCTTTCAGAACCATCTAATAAAGGTTTAACTTTAAAGGTTAAACTTACCACTCTAATCCAAAGCCCATATGTAAATCAAAATTCCTTCTTCACAAGTATGAGAAGACAAAAGAAGGTAGAAAAAAAGGAGAAATACACAACAGATGCAGGTGTCAAATTAAACCTTAATTAAAGGACGTCGGCGGAGTAGAAAAAGAGATGGCATCTTGCTAAAGAACCGTAAAAAAATCGGAAATTTGTTTTTCGAAGATCTGATCCCCAGTGCTCCCTTGGTAATTAGGCAGCAGACTATCGTCTAAGAAGACTCCTAAATGTATTTCGTCGGGAAAAGCTTCTAAATGAGATCTGCTAATTGTCTGGAAGATGGTACGCATCAAGAGATTACGCAGATGTGAAATGCAGAGAGGCGTTAAGAATTTAGACTTATATTCATTCAAATGAATTTATTATCTCATTTAAGACCACTGCGTTTTCATAGTTTCTTTTGGATAATATAATGTGTCGGAAAGTTCAAAGATATTCGTAAATGTTTAGTAGCGTATTTTTTTTATATATAAAAGTAAAATTAAATAAATTGCAGTGCAGTTTTTTGTTTATCTTTCATTTCTGAAATTCTCTGTCTGAATTTGAACTTCAAAATAGAGATTAGAATTGTTTCTGCTGATATGGATATAGTGAACCAATGTCGTTAATATAGAATGCATTTTAATAAGATGTATCACAATAATTCATTTTATTTTTATTAATAACTTGCTGGTATAAAAAGCATTGCTAAAGATCAAAATATTCTGTAATATGCTTAATATAAAAGTTAATTTTGCATAAAATGTTATAATATCTCAAATTCTTATACCGTTAATTAATGAGAATATATATTGAATCTAATCGTCTGACTCAACTGATATTCTTATTTTAATTCAACAGAATATTATTTGAGCAACCGACTCTTAAATCCGCCATTAATTAATTTTCTCCTTACTATTAAAATTAATGAATAAACATTCGTAATACAAATCGTTTATCGACTGCATTTAAACTTTTATTTTATTTTCATCCAGAATTCTACTGATCCATTCTTATTTTTCAACAATAAAAAAAGCTTATTACAAGTACTGTAAAAATTGGCTTTTGAAACCAATAAAAAAAGCCAAACGACTCTTAAATTTGTCGTCAGCTAATTGTTTCCATATCACTAAACAAAATGAATAAACATTCGTAATATAAATCGTTTATCGTCTGCATTTAATCTTTAATTTTCTTTCAGAATTCTACTAATGTATTCTTATTCTTCAACAACAAAAAAAATATTATAATAAGTACTGAAAAAATTGGTTTTTGAAACCAATAACAAACAAATTCCAAAATACTTTTATAAAGCATATCAAAAATTACAAATAAAACACTTCAAATCTCGTCGTTGCCCAGCAATAGAATTTTAATCAAATTCATTATTTCAAATTGCTCTTTCTTTTGGCTTAGTTATTTGGAGAATTTGTGGATGATACTTACACAGCCGTAAGGAGATTTATTTATATAAGGCATTTCATCATTACTTAAGTTAGGATATACCTTAGTTTTATATTGCTATGAATTTTATTTGAGAATTTAAAATGGGGATTTTTAATATTCTATCGCAGCAATCAGAAACACTTTAGTAAAAAAATAACATACCAAATTTCATTTGTCATATTTGCTGCATTTTTTAGTTATAGTATCTCAGTACATATGAATGTACAAAGAGTCAACCCCTAAATGGATGTGGTGCAAATTGTAATACGGATTCACAGTTTGAATTTTAAAAATATGTACCATTTTTTTATCTGGTTCTTTTCAGTTTGTAGTTTTTCGCGTTGATTTGTATTTAAAAAGGTAGACAAAATTCAAATAATTTATCTTATTCTAAATTGAATAGTAATCTATAAATATTATGTAAAGATCACTTACCAAATTTTACCTGTCTTTCTCAAAGCATTTTCGAGATATCGTGCCTTCATTTAGATAGATATAATTCCAAAACTGTTTTTGTACCCAGGGGTGTTTAAAACGTACAGATTCATCGAAATCTCGAGTTCAATTTTTTTTAAGACTACATTAATTATTTTCTTTATAACGAAATTAGAAATAAATATTAATTTTTAAATGCAAAAAATAGAATAGTATGAAATAAGAACGAAGGAAATGATGTTTCCGGCCTGAAGATTTCTTCAAAGATCACCTTCAAACAGGGGATGTTTCCTGTTAGGGTCTCGAGGAGTCAATACTTGGACCAAAGTCGAGCCCCTCTCAGAAAAATCCCTTCTTGAAGTGACCCTTGAGAAAGTCTTCAGACCGGAACTATCATATCCTTCGTTCTTATTTCATTTTGTTCTCGTTTTTGCATTTTAAAATTAATATTTATTTTTAATTTGTTTAATTTGATTTGTGTTATTGAGGTAGCAACATTAGTACACTCAAATATAATGTGCCTCCTTTAGAGGTTTTTGGCTCGGTAAGTATTTATTTTATTAGCTAATTTCATAAATATTGCTTTAATCTTAAGATTTGCAATTTCTAATACTTTTTCTTTGCGTATGTCATATACGAAAAAGAAAGAAAAAAACAAGATTAACAATTTTTTAACTTCAAGATAAATCTCTAAGGTCTTAATAATCTCTAAGGTTTCATTTTATTCATTTGGTTGCATTTTCAAGAAACACACATTTATTTATATTAAAAGCATTTAAAAATTACCTTCTCATAACAAAACAAGCTTTTTACGGTTACCAATTACCTATTCTTACCAAATCTGAATTTTTTCCTAATAAAGGCTTTACCCAAATCTTCCAATCTCATCCTAATACCATTTGCGAAGCAAAACTATTCATCTGCATGTATTAAGCGGGAAAAATTAGTGAGAAAAAAAAGGAGAGACGCAGTAGATGCAGGTGTCAAATTAAACCTTAATTAAGCGAAAAAAAGAGAGAAAAAAAATAAAAAAGAATCCTGCTCAAATTCCGTGAGAAATTCAGAAATTTGTTTTCAAGAGGCCTGATCCCTAGATCTGCGGTGGTAATTAGACTGACGAATGAGAATCTTTTCTGAAAAGCCCTGAATGTATTTGTTCGAGAAAGACTTCTAAATGAGATCTCCTAATTGTGAGGAAGATGGTGGGCATCAACAGATTACACAGATGCGAAATATGTTCAGAATAAAGACTTAGATTTTTTTCTGCTTTCAATTGAATTTATTATGATATTTAAGGCTACAGAGTTTTTATACGATTCTTTTGGACAATATTTTGTCTTAGAATGTTTGTTTCTCTTTGTTGTTTAATAGAATATTTTTTAATAATATTGGTATGCTTTTAAATATTAATTAATTTATGGAGGGTATATTGCTTTTAACGGTTTTATATCTTTTATAGAATAAACTTGTTGGGCGCAGATTAAAATTATGCCCATATTTTGCAATATCTATCTGCAGATTTTTATGCTAATTGCTGTTTTAACTCCTTTATGTTTAAAGATGTAATATTTTAAAAACTTGTTAACCTTTCTAAAATTTAATTCCTTTTATTGAAATAATTAGTAATCATAAATCAAATAAAAGACTGAGGGTTATTTTGGATAAGAACGTAGGAAACTATCATATCCCACCCACATAATTTTTGGAATGCCTTTCATCAAAATTATAAATTGAAGATGGTTTATATAGGTATGCATAGGCTCTTCTTATATTTCTTATACCCTCCCTCCCCCTTAATTTCAGAATGACGACAGCTAAATTCATGAAAGTTGTATTTATAGTAAAATATGTATGCGTTACGCAATGCAATCACAGATATCAATAACTAGTGAAAAACTCTGGTGTTAATGTTCTTATTTCAGAAACCATATAACATCGAAATTAAGTGTTAGCTACAAATTCGTAGAGCATTTTGCATGGAAACCAAAACGCTCGAAATCAAAATTTAGATTCTAATAATTTCCAAACTGTAATATTATGAAACCCTCCAAAAATAATTTAAAAATAATTAGTTATTACAAAGTAACTTTATTTTTGGGGCTCAAATTACTATTGATGATACATTGCTGATTTAGGTCATAGTTTTAGTTCCATCTCTCACACCTTTTATCATAACATTTGGTGCACTAGCACAATTAATACTTTAAAGGAGGTTATGCAATGTAGGCGGAAACTTCTGTTGGAGTTATTCCCACAGAAAACGGTATACTGGGATAACATTATTTGTTCGAAAAATAACATTTTCTCCTTTTGCCCATGTATTGTCGTGGCATCAAAATTTTGGTAACTGAAAAGGAACAAATGCACCTTTTAAAAGCTTTATTTTAGTATTAATGAGTGCAAGTATCTTATTGGGCTAAATTGGTACGTTCAAACAACTTTGCAATTAAAATTTGCTCTTTATCTGATAATTATTATGCATTCTTGTTATAAAAAAAGATAAATCGAAACCTTTAGATTCAAATCCAGATAGAACAGCCTTTTTCACAGTAATGTACAATATTGTATGATATTGTACAATATTGTATGATATTATACAATATTGTATGATATTATATACAATTATTACAATTATATACAATATTATACAATTATTACAATTATATACAATATTATACAATTATTGTATGATGTACAATATTGTATGATGTACAACATTGCATGATGTACAATATTGTTACGGATTTACCACTTCTGTCGCGAGGTTCTTTTAAGATTTGATGGTCGATGTAGAAATAAACATTCCTTTAGTAGAAAACAACAACTCCGTTTATTAACACGCTAGCGAATGCACAGACGAATGCACGACGAATGCACAGACCACAAATATACATTACAGCACACAGCAACACACTACAGCACTAGCCCACAAGTAGTAATCGACCTCAGCACACGAAGCGGCCAGACAGAATCCAGCAGGAGAGGGGATCCTGGGAGCTTCGCTCTACGGTCTCTCCAAACGGCTGAAGTTTTCACTGTCACCTCGCTATAGCTGTTTACAACTGCCGACTCACTATTAAACGACTGGCTACTTCACACACGACACGACGTTGCTTCCACAGTAGACTGACTCGGCACACAGCTCAGCTCAGCCCAGCCCAGCACTAGGTTGGGCTCCACACAACGCTGGCAATCCATTGTTGCTTCGCTATCCTCTCGAAGACTCGTTACTAGTCTACGATTCCGACTACGGACACGATTCCTTTCGGCTTGAGACTGTCTGCCTTTTATAATTCCCGGGAGGCGGGCCGAGAAGGTTCTGGGCGTATCTCAGTTCTTATTGAATGAATCGTTAAAATTCTCAAAGTTCCAGTAATATCTATTTTTCTCCAAGTTTGTCGCCAAGCTCTAAGATCACTGACGCGGCACCCAATCAGCACTTACAAGGCTAATAGTAAAACGGTCTCTCTTACAATAACACTATTCGTGATGGAAAGCAAAATGACAGGTTTGTAACAATATTATACGGTATTTCGAACATTCTTTAATATTATACAATATTTTATGAGATATGTGTGCTTCTAGGGAAGAAATGGGGGAGACCAAACGTGCTATTTAAGTTTCTTCACTATTAAGCGTACAATTATGCAACCATATTGTTCAAATATACGATAAAATCAAATGGTGAGCTCTGCATCTAGTTATATATGTGTACAGAGAGTGTATTTATCTTTGATTTGGTAAAGATTTCCCCCCCCCTTTCTTTACTGGATTGTCATTAAGGCTTAAGCAGATTATAACAGTTGTCCCATGGGAATAAAAAAAACACAGTTATTTTAAAGTAACAATATCCAGAACTAATTATTTTAAAATTTAGATGACCTTATAGCTATTTTTTTTAAATGTACACATTTAAAAGTTTTTATATATTAATTTTGACATTTTTAATTTTTCTTATTTAGTTTAATCTCGTTAGATACCCTACATAAATGCCACCTGAATGAATCATAAATCTTATTCCTCAATGAGATTGAAAATGGACGTAGCAATTTTTTGTACTAAGTTCCCCATCTTAAAATCGGAACTTGAATTCTTTCTAGTTATAAAACATGAAAGGCGATTGCTTTTGTTTCATAAAAATTAATACACTATCCATTCATCTGCCAAAATAATTTTTGGTTCATCTCACAACCAAGCAAATTCTCCACCTGTTTGTTGAAAGGAAAAAACAAACAACATAAGTATTTAATGGAATCATGAACAGAAAATAAAGCTTCCAATAAAAACGGGAAGACAAAGATAAATCAAGTTAGGAAGTTTGGGGAACAGCAAACACGGCATCTCCATTTAATATCCATTTCTGCCGGAACACCATGCTCCCCCTGGACTGGAGCCAAATGAAGATTCTGGAACAGAGGTCATCAGAAAACAGTCTTGGTGGCGACTTTTATACACAATTATGTATATTCTGCCTTCCCTTGGACATCGTATAAAACTACTCTGATCCAAAAGTAATTGAACCCTTCTTGAATGCGAATCTCATGTCTTTGACATTTTTATTAAATATACAAAACTGATGAGTTTTTTTTAATAGATATTGCTGAGATTTTTTTTATATTGTTATACACTAAATAGAACAAAATGCATACTATTATGTGTTTTTGTTTAATATTTTTCGTATTTGTAAAAATGGAATTTTGTACAGTTTCTGAAATGCTAGAGTATGAATAGTTTTACATTGATTTATATTTCTGATGACGATATAAAATTTTAATATTATCAGAATTTAATTACCTGTTAGTCTCTTAATTATAACCAAATTAGAAATAAATATTAAATCGAAATGCAAAAATGAATTAAATGGAATAAAAAAGAAATTAAACACGTGGTTAATTTGTCCTGAAGATTTTTTCAAAGGTCATTCCAGGAAAGGATTCAAACTAGGGACTTTTTCTATGAGGAGTCTGACTTGAAGAAGTCTTCAGGCGAGATTTATCAGTTCTTTAATTTCTTTTCAATTCCATTTAATTCCTTTTTGCATTTATACTTAATATTTATTTCTAATTTGGTTAAGTCCATTTGTGTTAAAGAGTTAGGAGCATTAGGCACTCTAAATACAATGTATCTTTTTTTAATTAGTTTTAAGTCAGGAAATATTTATCTTTAAGTTATTTTCATAAAGATTGCTTTAATTTTTGGTTGATAGTTTCTCTTAATTATAAATAATTTTAATTTCACATCAGAGTTCTCAGTTTCATATCGAATATGAAAAAAAAAAGGAATACAAGATTCATCAATGTATATAATAAAAATTTATGAAAAATGTTTAGGAGAGCAAACCTTTAAAAAGTATAAAACGATCGGAAATGTTAAAATGATATTTCAAAAACATGTTTTAATTAATTTACTAAAAAGCTAAAAAAATCGAAGCAATATTGTATGTTATAGTATTGAAACTTTAGCACGGATTTTTGTTTCTGATGATGATATAAAATTTAAGTTTTTTTCAGAATTTAATTATCTTTTAGTCTTTAATTTTAAGTAATTTTAATTTCATATCAGAGTTTTCTTTCTCATATTGAATATAGGAAACAAAAGGATACAATGAAGTATATATTAAAAAATAATAAAAAAATATTTAAAAGTAAAAAATAGAAAGCAATCAAAATTTGTAAAAAGATTTTTTTAATCAAGTTTTCATTAATTTATTAAAAAGTTTTTTAAAAAAGAATAATAAAATTCAACGCAATAAGGCAGTCATAAAAAGCACGATTATAGCAATGCAATATCGCTTCTTTTTTCTTATTTGAACTCTTTTTTTGACTTAACTGTTTCTAGTTCGTCTGTCCACCTCATGCTTTATCTTCACCAATAATTTTTTTTTTTTAATTTGAGTCATTGTGAGGCAAACTTTATTTTCAAGTATCTTAAGCAGATGACACTTTCCCTAATGTCAGTGAGCCATTCAGAGATTCCGTGAGATCTAAATCGAATTCAACAAGTCAGACGATTTTAATGCATTGCATTTCCTAAAAAAAAAAAAAAAAAAAAAAAAGCGGGATTTGAGCACATATGGTTAAGACACATGTCTGCTCGGTGCCAAAATTCACTTACATTTCTGCTTCCAATTTTATATCTTCTTTATATTCTCTCCTTAAATCTCTTTTTTAAATATAAATTTCATTTTTCCGCACGCCTTCAGAGAAAAACCCGGATTGTGAAAAGTGTCACAATGTCATTCAAGTTTTATGAAAGGAAGCAAAGTAGTGACAAGAAAATGCATTCTTGCATTCTTTGAGCGGAAAATGTAACACTGTGCATCATGGGAAATGAGTTACATTCACTGAATGATCATATGTTTTAAGTATATAAATGATCTATAACAATTTTTATCTCTTAGAAAGATAACTAGCCTTCTTCAGCGACCTACCGTTCACCAATATATTAAAAGCATTAATTTAGTAAAGTCAATGAACTTTGATGAACTACACCAAATGAAATAATGAATAACAACCAATGAAAATACTTTTTAAAACTATGCATGCACAGTAAATAAGGAATATTTGGATTAGTTAACTTTAATAAGCGAATCAAATACGCGAAATCACTGTATATATTGATACTGGAGGATCTGCCAACATTTTATTCTATAATATTTTAAAGCCGGAGGGTGGAGTGGAACAAAAGAACATTCATAGCACATCTAAATGTCATGAAGTAAAAATTGGTGAAATCAGTCCATTATTTTGCGATGGGGTATTGTTTTTCTAAATACAGAATAAACAGTGTATTTTTAAAAATGTCTTTTAATAAGAAGTGGTAAAAGTCAGATGGGCACTGATGCCATCTCTAGAGATCAGGAACTTTCATATGAAACAAAAATTGGCAAAATCAAAACAGTAATTGGGTCTGAGTTACAGATTTTCCAATTTTTTTATAAATACACATATATGGAGCGAAATAAATGATGAACAGTTAAATAAATATAAGTAGATGTTACTATAAAAAGCATATATATATTTAAAAATTATTTTTTTATTTTAAAATATTGAAAAATTAATTTTATGTAATATTTTGGGGAAATACTGTAATCTTACTTGTTGCTAATTAAATTCTATTCAAAATTACAAACGAATCGCTTTGAAGTGAGTCTTTCTATAATGGAAAGTATGTATGGCCATATTTAGTAAATTGTTGTCAGTCTTTCTTGTAAAGCACCAACATACACACGCACACACCTTATTATTAGTAGAAATATTTGAAATTAATCTAAGCCTCTCACATGAAAAAAAAACCACTTGGACTAGATGGTTCAAATATCTGCTGTATAAAACTATTTCTGCAAACTCTTTTCAAAACCAAACTTCTCGGAGAGCGAAGTCCTCTTAGCTTATTAATGCATTATCTATATATGTACACTGATATTGGACAAATTATTATTAGAAAAAAATTTAAATTCTTTCCAAGCTTCTTTTCGAAAATAATACAGAAAATGAAAAAACCTCTCTCAAAAAACCAGCGGATTCAATATCTTACCAAAACATGGCAATTCCTTTCATTTTCACAAATGTAGCTCACTGTTTACTTCTCTTGGCATCTGAAAATAACTTAACTGGGAAATTTCAAATTCCTCTGGCTTCCCTCCAGAAACTGAAAGGCAAATTTCAATTCATATATGCTACAGAATATTCCATACTGAATAAGGGAAGACCTTTGCAAAATCTTTATTCAAAGGACAGAAGCCATGGAAATTCGTCAAGAATGGGTTCATGACTTATTGGAAAGCTGAAAAGGAGTAATATGGGATGTTCCTTCTGCCACATGTTGAATAATCGTTTCATACACATTATAATGAATTATTCCTACTTCTGAAGTTATCTTTCACATTGATATTAATGTTTTTTATACTTTAGTTTCCTGAATTTGTATGAATACATGTTGTCCAACGTATTTTTTCATAAACCAACAATCTCTCCTAAAGAATGCAAAAGATTTACAGGAATTAAATGGTGAAATTTGAATATTCTATTATGTAAAATCGATTCTATTTGAAGATATACTAGATATTGTTCGTTCTCGGATTTGAAAACATACCGCACTTTTATACATGCGTGGATGGAATGCAAAGCATTTACAAGAATTCAATGTTGAAATTTGAATACCCCCTCATGAAAACAGAATTCTATTCGAAGGTATATCGTATACTGTTCGTCCTCGAATTCAAAAACTCTCCACGTTTTTGAGCATGCGTCAAGATGCGTTTATTTAGTCAAAATAGGGATGAGAGGAAAGATGGAAAGATATATTTATATTTAACAATGAAATGATTCGGATTAATTACACATGTAAAAATTGCGGATTACTCTTAATATTATCGGGAAATGACGCTAATTTGCTATAAAATACTTTAGAGCAATTTCATTCACCATAAGATAATAATATTTATTCACTACCCTTAAATTATGATAACAGATGATTTATGTTCTTAAAATTTGCTAATTCATTCACATTTTAACAAAATAAATAATCTTTTTTTTTATATATATTTGAAGACTTTTTTTTATTTCTAATAGAATTTTTAATAACATTTTGAGATTAAAAAAAAGTAGATAATCTCGGTCACATTTAATGATATAACGGAACATATTCTTCGTGTCTCTCATGAATTTTTTTTACCGCTATAATTAACCTATGAACAATCAATATGCACGTTTGAGTTAAAATAAAATAGTACGATACAAAACTATACTATAGTCACATACACACGATAAAAAAATTGCATGAAATAGTATCTAATAGGAAAAAAATCAAGGTCAAAAAATGACGAATTCCGGAAATACGCTCATCTTTCCGACCCTCACCCCTCAACGAGGTAGAATCGTCAAAAAGTGGTAAACTCGGGATACTGAAACTATCAATACTAACATTTCTTCTCAATCTCAAGTCATTGGAAGATAAGGTCGTGGTTCTTTTCGAATTAATATTGTTACGAATCTGTGATGCGGCTTCCCAGCATAGTTGGTTCCATAGGAGGTCCCGGAGCTTGGCGACCATTTGGCGACTTGGCGACGAATTTGGCGACTTTGGCGCCAAAATAGATTATACCCGAAACATCGAGAATTTTCCCGATCCGTCCATTAGGAACCGAGATACGCCTCGAACGTTCCTGATTGGTTGAGAGGTTCCTAGCCCCGCCTCCTGAGACCTATAAAAGGAGCTGCAGCTGCCGGGGAGTGGTCGTGAATTGAGTCGTCGTGATCGGAAGCGACAGAGAAGAGTAGCGCGAGAGTAGTCGGAAGCGACGACGAAGAACTGGTCTTCCAGGGATAGGCGGAGCAACGACGGAGTCACGTTAGTGCTGACCTAAGCTGTGCGCTACTGTCTGCAGTAGAGTCTTGTTGTATGCTGCACGTCTCGGCTGAAGATAATCGTCTTCTGTGCTGTATATAGTTGTCGTCTTTGTGCTCTCCTGTGTGTCTTCGTGTAAATAAACGTCGTTGTTTTATTTTTTACTGCCGCCTGCTGATTGAGCAGGCGGCACACCATATAACTTCCACTATCCAAACGAACCCCGGAAAATTTCGTAACAATATGATGGCTTCTTTGACTTTTTTCATCAGCCATTAATCTATTTATTCTTTGCATCTACAATAGAATGCATTCTTTCTTAATAATAAAGAAGAAATTATGATTATATGTTTATTTCTGGGTGTGTTTTGTCGAACTGCAGGACAGACCATTTGATTTAAAGCTTCATATTTCTCTCGAGTATACTTTGGAAGGTGGAAATATGTGTATAAAAGCAAAAATTTTGGAATTTTAATTCATTAAAAATTAGGCATCATTTTGTTATTTTTCCTTGTAACTCCTGAAAATATCATCATATTTTGTTCAGCAATAAATTTGTTTTCTTCAGTAAACTCGAACAATTCCCATTGCATCGTCAATTTTAAATTGCATGATTTTTCTCACATAACTGCAAGTTGAAGATGAAATATTCTGCTTATTATCTATGAGATTATATTTGTATCTAATTATTTATCTTTTATTATCTTAATATTTTCTTATTATTTTTTCATAAGAAATCAGAAAGTGTATTTGCATACCGCAAAAGACCATAAGCAGTTTGAAATTTTTATTCAAATATTTCAGTTCTTAAGGGCATTATAATGTCATGGAATTTGACTTTATTAGAAAGGTGCATGTACACATTAAATGAAATTTATATAAGCTTTATTATTAAAATTCGATTCTTAAAAATACTTTATGGGTGGAATCAATCTTCATTTTATGCGTAATTTATTTAAGTGAAAGTAAACGCATCTCATATGCCGGATAATTCAGTTAATCATCAGAGGCAGCTAAAATTAAATAAATTTCAAGCACTGCTTGCTGATGATTATAGATGGGGAACAAAAGAACATTTAAATTTTATTCCAATATTATATCCTTATATAAAAAAATAAATTTTTGCAATTTGTGTATCAATTAAATACTTATATTTTTAAATGTAGAAATAAATATTTAAACAAAGAAAACTACCAAATGTTTCACAAGAGCAAATGTTTCCAGTACTATTTTAAACTGTCACAATTTATTGTATATATTTTGTCTAGAAAAGTATAAGCGCTTTCATTGAATTCGTTTTTTTTTTAGACTAAGTGATTTCATGTTTTTAGCCTCCTCTGAAACTGCAGCAATTGTCAATATCAAGCAAGGATTTTCATCCTGAATGATTCAAGAACAGAATATTTCTGTTTACTTCTAAAGCGTTTTAATTTTCTAATTATGCTTTAATAAGATACTCCAAATTATTTTAAGAAAATAGCGCAAAAAATGAAAAAAATTGCCCAAAGAATGCTTTCATAATTTTGTTAATATTTGTTAATAATTTGTTTGTTAATAATTGTTTGTTTTGTTAATAATTTGTTCTATAATTTTGTTTGTTTCTCAACATATGCATATTTGTCAAAGATCATAGATTTATTCTATAAATTTTATGGTCCCCAATTAATTGAAAACTCCTTATTAAGATATATCTAGAGATAATGACTTTCTAATACAAATATGTGTCCGCAGAATTATTACTCAGGTTATTTAAATTCATATTACCCTAACATTTGAAATCCTCTATTTAAATTTTTACATATTTTAACTGAATATAAATAGAATGCAATACACTTTAGATTAAACTGAGAATAACAATAAAATGCTAAAAGCGTTAAATATTGTTTCTCTGTTGACTGCATTTAATATGATAGATTGTTTTACATAATAATGGGGAAATTTGAATCTCAATTGTATAAAAATATTATCTTTTTATAGTTGCATCATTTCTTTGGTCTATATGGCCAATCTTCACTGAATTAACCGATGTTTCATGGCATATTTGTTAATTTATAATTAAGTTTTCTAAAGACAAGTTCCTACTGTTTTTCCATACAAATCTAAATGACATCTCCTTTCAAATTCTAATGAAAATTCAGATCTTCAGCAAACGATAATTAGTTTATCAAATTTCCAGTTAGATAGAAAAACAATTTTCTATACAAAAAAATAATTTTTGATGAAATAATTTTCTACGACTTCTAGCTTTCTGAATATATTTATATATTTAATATTACCTTCCTTGTTGAATTCTAGATATGAGAGAACTACATTTTCCATTCATTCAGTGACTCAACAAAAGAGACAAAATTTCTAATTATACTCTAAATGATGGCATTACTTTTTAACAAAACAACTAACGAATAAGAATTGTAACATTCAAAGGAATTGCCTCGCAGTGCGAAAGTTATTTTTTTTTCTCTTTCCTTTCTTTTATTCTATTTTTACTTCGTTTATATTTTCTTGTTCTTTTTTCCCGCCAAATTTTTACCCCATTGTTGTTGCTGCCATTCTACAACTTCCGAGCTTTTAACAAAATTCCGTCGTCTTTAATAAAAAGATAGAAGCGTTATCAATTTGCATGCAAATGTAATTTATACTGACGCCTTGGTATGTTGGTTGACTTTAAAAAAAAGGTTTGAATCTCGTTTGTAATTCCGATGGCTTTGATTTTTTTTTTTTTTGTTATAGTGGATTCTGTTGTGAATTTTTAATTTTAACACTGTCAGTTCTTTGTATTTTTCATGTCCAGAATTTCTAAAACGCGGACGCTGGATGAATATTCAACAGTTTTATCCTGTCTCTTTTTAATTAGCTTAGTTCGTAAAACTTTTTCAGATTTTAAATGGAAAGTTGGTGAAGCCAAGAAAAAAAACTGAATATTAAGATGAATTTAAATGTAAAAGAGGTGGAGTGTTATTATGAACTCCGTGATTTAATTTTCCTGCTAAGCTTCAATTTGTGAATCTTTGAATATTTTCGAGAATCATTTTCAGAAACATGGTTATAGTTTAAGATATTTTAAATCTTTTACACTTAACAGTCTAACTACTACTTTTGCCAAAACTCTTCTTTAAAACATCTAATATATTCAAATCAAAATCTTATTCACTTATTTAAGATTTTTTTTTCATATTTCTGATAATTTGAAGATTGCTGTATTTAGTATTGCATACAACTTAAATCTTCCTGCAAAAATAGTAATAGTTGAAAAACTAAATGGCATACAATATTTTAAATTCTAATTATGTTTCATAAAAAGTATTCAAAAAATCTTTCTCTTTGTTATCACAGTTTAAAATTTTGTTGTTGGAATTTATATTTTTTCGTTCAAAATTTTTTTCAATATATTAATAACAGCATATAATTCAAAAATGCTTTGAAACCAAAATGATAAAATTTGATTTGTGGTTTAAATACCTAATTTGTATATGTAGCAAATTTTGAATGAGATCCCTTCATAAGAAGCCTGTGTGTCTGGATATTTGAGTACGAAACGTATTACCAATCCACGTCTGTGCAACTATAACCATACGGTTATTTAAACAGCGTTGTGAATATGAAGTGCCCTGAAGGTAATGACTTTTTATGGTTCACACCAGGCTACCAGTAATCGAAATTTAATTATTTAATATAACAAAATTTGAGTGAGATTGATGGGTAGCTGATTCTTGAAGCTGGATTGCTCTTGTGCTACAAAATTTGACAAAAATATGCTGAAGACAAAAAATTATACAAATCCACAAAAGACTACCACATTATATAAACAGAAAACAGCCAAACTGTAAAATGAAAATAAATGCTATTTACCATATGAAAAAAACATGAAAAGAAGAAGTGAAAAGAATTAGAAATAAAAAGATAAGAAAGTATTAACAAAGAATAAGAAACACAATTAGATCTTCAATTTTAAAAGGTACAGAACTTTTAATTTTCTCTAAAATATCATAGTAAACTACGATTGGGTTCAGGAATTAGCTTATCTGTTTATTGGTATATAGATATAATGTGGTACATAGATTTTGCATTTAAAATGTAAATCCTTATTAAATTTTAAATCAAATCCATCAAAGTATTTACCGTCTATCTGTCTGTAGGTAAATAAATTAAAAAGTGTTTTTTATATCATATTACTTTTAACAAAGTGATGTGGCAAAAACTTTATCCATTGTATTTTCCGAAACTATGTGTACTACTACAAGATTTATAAACAACTTCATGCAGCCATAATCTTAAAGACATGGCAAACATTTTCCTAAATCACCTTTTCACTGAAACTTATTAATGACACAGAAGCTAAGCGTATAAAAATATAGCCGATTCCCCAAACGACACCTTCAGCAGCTCATGGCTAAAAACAAAAGAAAATGTGGAATCTAGGAAATAAAGGAACAAAGCAAAAAGAAAAGGGACAAAAAAATGACCCTCCTAGAAACGTAGTGAAACAATGTGACAGGAGCTTCAGAAAATGGCCCCTCATTTGGCAGCCGGTCTGTCAGGTCTTGAGATCGCGGTAAGAGATACGGTTGACCAACTATCAATAGCGAGACCTGAATCTCCTCTCCCAGGCACCAAATAGAGTAAGAAAGAAAGAAATAACAAATGAAAGATGTCGACGTTGTAAAAGCATTTCGGGATCGAGATGAGGTCTTGTCGCTTCTGGATTTGATGGCATTTCTTCCCCGTGCTTTCTGCTGGAAAAAAAAAGAACTTTTAGCTTTTACTTTCTGCTTTTTGGAGACTTGGGTTGTGATAACATTCTGTTATTGACTCCAAAGCTCTTTTTTTAAGGAAGTAAATTTCTGTCTTTGTTAGCTTAACTTTGATGTCATTTTTTTGTTTATAAATGATGGGCTTTTGTGTTTCCTTTAAAGGTGGAATTGAGGAGTAGATGGCTGGAATTTTAAAAGAATGGACAGTCATTTTAAAGATATGGTTCTCTTTTTCTGTCAATTTTTTTTTAAACTACAGAGTTGAAAAATACAAATTTGTGGGGATGAATTTGATTTTCTTTTAATGTTTGCACAGACAGTTTTAATGCTTTTGGGAGATCAATTAATTTTGTTTTATCATCATGTTCTTTTTTTTATGGTATATTCTTTTTTTGTGTGTGTGGAAATGACCTTGGCGCTTCTTATAAGCTGAATTAGTTGTCTGATTACCTCCAATGAAAGGAGAATTGGATGGTTTTCTTTTCACTGTGCCTCAAATTATCATTTTTGGATACTGAAAAGTTATTTATAAAATCCATAATAATCCTGTATTACTCGAAGTAAGCTTACAGTAAGTTTTAAATTTATTTTTGCATCAGTAAGTAATTTTTTATTCAAAATAGTCTAGACAGATAAAAATACATACACTTTCAATTAATAAAAATATTTTTTTAGCTTTTGAGTTCTAGTTAAAATAATTTAATGTTTAATCGCAACTACCATTTATTGTAAATTCGTACTATTTATACTTAAGGGCATTGTTAGGAAAATTCGTTATATTACGAGGATATAAGCTTGAATCAGTATTTTTAGATATTCCGAATATAAATGGATAATAGAATAATAAGAGTTTGGTATCAAAACTTCAAACACAGGTTGTTTTACTATTTCTCCAGCTTTAATCTATTTTAATGAAAATAACAAGAAAGTAGAATACGACGCAACTAACATATGGAGAAATGAGATTCACTGTACTTTCGTAGAACGAAAAGAGAATATTTTTCCTGAGAATACCCATATGTATGAATAAATATCAATAGCATGAAATTACAATAATTCCCCCCTGCGAATGGCGTAAAGGAGTGGTATTTCAAAAAGAACATTCCGAGAGATGAATTTCGATGATGCTAACTTTCTTCTTGTAAACAAGCCGTCAAAGAGATATAAATACTTTTAATATTCAACAAAACATATACGAAGGGGATATAGAAAAGGGTCATGTTCAAAAGATATGAAACTTTGTAAATAGTGAACATAATTTTTGAAGTAATTTCAACTGCTGATGGATCTTCATCTACCAGATTTTAAGAAATAAAAATGTCGTGAAAAAAATATTTATTAATCAATTTAGTAATACATAGCATCAAACAGATGCCATTATTCCGAAATTATTCTTTTAGATAATTTTGTAATGTTTTTAAGAATTCTCGAACATCTTGTGGTTCACATCGTTTATGTCAAAAAAAAGGAATAACGCTTTCTCTCTTTCAACACAAAACATTTTCTCTACCCTTAATGCAAACACACATAATCCAGACTCCAAGAAAACACATCTATACAATGCTGTGATTTCTTTTGTTATACAAATTAACAGAATAATACTGTGCCCAGTCTCTACAGACAGTTCATTCCCTTCACTTCGTTTTCCTACAGAAATGACTTATCTAAATTAATGCTGTATTAAAACAATTAATTTACTTGCTAATAAATCATTTATTTATTCAGCATGTTTCTCAATTTTTTTTTAATTATTCAGAAGATTTTGTTAATTATTTTAGGAATGAGAATATTTTATGAATTTCATTCGGCGAAAACTTTATGCAATCTATCGTTAGGATGTAAATTCTATTGTACAAAGATAAAAGTACATTTGTTTATTATTTCAGTGCAAATTCCAGAAAACAATAATTATCACATGTAAATAGATTTAGAAGTCAAAAGATTTTCTTTCTTTGTCTATGTTTTTCAACTCTCGGAAAATTTTATATCTATTATCATTCAACTAAAATTTTAATTCATTTACGACCTCCAAATATATTATAATTAAAATATCTTGAGCTTTTGTTACTTTATAAATTTAAATTAAGAATTATCGTTATTCAATAAATTGTATTGTATTGTTTTAAAAGCAACGTTGTATGAAAAATTTCTTTCCATTTTAATTTCAAACTCTTTACTTCGTTTCGAGCGCCAAATAAAAAGATTTCAAACTAAGCAAATTCGTTGCAGTGAATGTATGAAATATATTTTTCATTTACAAAAATGTATTGTCTATATTCGGCTAAGGAGATTTATTTGAAAAATAATTAGTCTGAAGAATTTATGTCTACACGTGGAATCGTGATTACTTAGTTAGACTTTACACTATGTAACACTATGTCTTTTATATGGAGGAAAATTATAGTATGATCATCACAGTTATCTCATAGTATTACAAATAGTATTAGAATTATGAAAAATGCCTATGACAAACGTTAGAAAAATGAAAGAAGCTCAAAGCAAAACAAAGGCATTTTCTTTTCGAATCTATATTTCTGCAAGAGATAACCGTCAAAGATAAGGAACACATCAATACGGTAGGCCAATCCTCTTCAGAGCTAAAGTTTGTCAGAATCATTTAACTTTATTTATTGCATTACATATGTATTGTAAGTTCGACGTTTTCAGATATGATCATAGTTGTAAAAATCGTCTGAAAAGAAGTGGAATTTTTAGTTTACAGCTAGTGTAAATGTTCATTTCTATGTGTCATAGCTGGAAATTCTCTAAATTTATCTGTTAAAGATCATAAATCATTTTGTCTTCGATCACAATTTTCTTTTACGCAAATGGCCAGCCTTTGTTTTTAAAATGGCAACACAGGATGGTTTGATATTGTTACGAATCTGTAATGCTGCTTCCCAGCATAGTTGGTTCCACCATCGGAAAGAATGTTTTACAGTTTTCTGTACTGACGGAGTCCGGTGTCGGGCCGGAAATTCCAGAGCTTGGC
The DNA here is from genome assembly GCF_947563725.1 of Argiope bruennichi. Lineage (NCBI taxonomy): Eukaryota > Metazoa > Arthropoda > Arachnida > Araneae > Araneidae > Argiope > Argiope bruennichi. Next base: position 43,666,333 of record NC_079158.1, on the reverse strand, counting down.
GACCATTTGGAGACTTGGCGACGAATTTGGCGCCAAAATGGATTATACCCGAAACATCGAGAATTTTCCCGTGCCGTCCAGTAGGAACGGAGATACACCTTGAACGTTCCTGATTGGTTGAGATGTTTCCAGCCCCGTCTCCTGAGACCTATAAAAGGAGTGACCCGCAGCTGCCGAGTAGTCGTGGACCAGTGGAATCGAAGAGTAGTCGGAAACGACGGTGAAGAACTCGTCTTCCAGGGACTAGCGGAGCAGCGACGGAGTAGAGCTGCTGTGTATGCTGTTGTATGCTGCACGTCTCGGATGAAGATAATCGTCTTCTGTGCTGTATATAGTTGTCGTCTTTGTGCTGTCCTGTGTGTCTTCGTGTAAATAAACGTTGTTGTTTCTTTTTCTACTGCCGCCTGCGGATTGAGTGTTCTCCACACCATATAACTCCCACTATCCAAACAAACGGAAATTTCGTAACAATATCCTGACCTCTGATTCTTCCTATTATCTTTGGAATAACCTATAATAACGAAATAAACTATAAAAGCTTTGCATATTCTAAGATACAAAAATGTTAGACGGGCGCCTTTTTTGTGATATATGAAGCTGAAAATTACTTCTTCCCTTCATCTTAAATACTCTTTATGCCATCTAGTGACTGATGAAATAATGAAAATAAAAGTTAAGTTCAAAAAGTAATTAAATGTAAATGTAAGTCTTATTTTCTCTTCTTATTCTTATTTATTATTTTTTAATAGTTTAATTTTATGTATTGTAATTTGTAAAGTTATAATACCTCGAAACCAGAAATGAGTTGGAAATTGCCTCAGATCTATCCAGGCATGACAATAATTATGCTATCGGAAACTAATTTGTAATTTAATCCTATTAGTCTGAGTTAATAGGATTTCAATTTATATTCAAAAGCAGTAAAATAATCTTATAGGATAATGTTACCGAGCATCTTTTTAAAAATTCATACAAGAACAAATTCATAGAAGTTTGTCTCAAGCTAGTATTTTAAACGAACGCTAGTATTTTCCATCTATTTTCCTTCCAAAGCTTTTAAGAAGCCTGAAAAATAATTATTTTATGGCGGAAAATGTAAATAGAGGCACCATTTTATTATTCCTAACCGAGTTCCCATTGAATAAACTAGTACCTCAATCTAGTTAATCCTTTCTCATTAATAAATCAGGCCTATCAGTTGCGACCCTGATGGATGAGTGCTTGCGGTTTTCGCACCCAATTCATCATCTCTATCAAAGAGACGCTTGCAAACCCCCAAAATACGGGGAAAATGAATAAAAGAAAGTTTCGTCTCAAGATAAAATTTTAAACACTATTTACTCTGTCTATTTAAGCATAATCTATTTAATACTCTCAAAATTTTTTGAATGAATAGTTAGTTTAAGATAAATCTTGATTATAAAATGAAATAGATGGAATGTTATTTCCTCGGATTTATTGTACACTTATTTGTGCAATACGAAGTGTTTTATGTTTCTGATAGTTGGAGATATGATTATAATTAAGTTTGTATTATGGATCTCTATAATCCCAAAAACGTGGGGTAAGATTATATTCAGTTCTTCAATTTTGACATTAAGACTTCATATCAAATCCATATATCTATTATACTGTGTTTTTGAATAATCATGTTTGTGAACACACCGAGGAAAAGGCAGATAGAACAATGTGCCTTCGACGGATTATGTCAAATTTCTGACTTAGATAGTCATTCTACAACTGGGGTCATAAAAATGAAAATGAGAAGTGTCCTGTATAGCGTTTGTTTATCGCCCCTCTAGTGGGTGTAGAAAGAGGTGGGGGTCGGCTACTCCCATCCATGACGGGACGTACTTCCTTCGGGAACGATTGAGCCGTGGCCGGTGATAGCCCTTAGGACACAACCACAGTTCCCGCCAGTGTTGTTATCGCGGTCGTCGGGCCATTCAGTTTTATCAGTGTGTCTACGGGGTGGGGGATTGGAGTTGTTAATTAGTAATCTAGAGTCATTATTTTGGAATATCTATAGTTCACATAATAAAATTCAATAATTTAACTTATTGTGTTTTGAGAATAGATAGACTGGGAAATAGACAATACATTAATAGATGTTGTATAAATTTTATATAGATCTGTGATTCTGTTTATAAAACTATTTAGCAAATTTCATCAATTTAATTTGTAACATATTTAATTATAGCGTTCATAAATACTGAAAGACATACAAATTTGAATTGACTCTTCATCCAAAATACAGTTGAAACCTAGAATTCCCGTCCAATAATTATTTAGTAAGTTTCATTAGATTAACGTTTTACAATTTCAAGCCATCGTTTAGGGATCATATATCCTCATCGTTTAGGGATGGTGGCAAGATCTGGAACATTAAAAATAATTCTGGTGCAGATATGTCTAATAGAAAAAAAGTTTGACCTTCAGAATCATCCAAATCTTGATGGCAAAAAAATTTATTCGTTGCTACGAATGATTCTTGGTCAAAACCATTGATTACTTGATGCGCTCAAGAGTCCTTTTTTAGACATTTCTTACCTCAAGGAGCTGAGGCTGGGATTAATATAGGAACCATGTAGAGGGCTTAGTTAAGTACTCTGGAAATAGTCTGGATATTGTAAGTCAACATAGGAGGGCAAAATGGGTGAAAGGAAAATATTTAGTCAATATTTCATAACAAAATATTCAGACAATAGCATAATATATCTGCCCTTATACTAAAATGAATAGAACTAAAAAAATAAGTTTTGTTTTCTATCATTATCATTAGGAAACTAAAATAACATTACCTATATGGAAACACTCTTCATGGAATATGGAAAATTCTTTATTTTGAGTCACATTTAACTTGAAGTAATAGATGAATTTTTGAAGATATATTTGTGAGTGAAAATAGTATCTTAACAGGCAAAACTAATTAAAAAAAACATTATTAAAAAGAAATCTTTCAGAGACTTAGAATTTTTAAATATTTTTTACAGTTTTTATAAAATTTGAAAAGTAGATCCTTTAATTGCTTTTTTTACAGTTTTGTAGTTTTTATATTTGTCTCGATTCTACATAATCGCATTTTAGCAAAAGTTCTATCATTCTTATTTTCGTTCTTGACACTTCAACTGCTCCATGCTTTATTGTAAAAGAATTGTTTACTCTTCACTAATTACCTCGAAAATTAAGTATTTTACACCTGCTTCTACCATTTATCATCCTACAACAATTTATCATTCTAGAAATTCAAATATATGTTAATATATGCTTAATAAATGCGCTTGTCTTGTAGTTACAAACAAAATTAAAAAATATTGACAACAGTGTTATAAATATGCACGTTCTTATTCAACCACAAATAATTCTTCAATATAACAATCCGGCCAATTTCAGCGTTCAACTGTTCCATGCTTCATTGTTAAAGAATTGTTTACTCTACACTAATTACCTCACAAATTGAGTATTTTACACCTGCTTCTACCATTTATCATCCTACAACAATTTATCATTCTAGAAATTCAGATATATGTTGAAAGAGGCGCTTAATAAATGCGCTTGTCTTGTAGTTACAAACAAAATTAAAAAATATTGACAACAGTGTTATAAATATGCACGTTCTTATTCAACCACAAATAATTCTTCAATATAACAATCCGGCCAATTTCAGCGTTCAACTGTTCCATGCTTCATTGTTAAAGAATTGTTTACTCTACACTAATTACCTCACAAATTGAGTATTTTACACCTGCTTCTACCATTTATCATCCTACAACAATTTATCATTCTAGAAATTCAGATATATGTTGAAAGAGGCGCTTAATAAATGCGCTTGTCTTGTAGTTACAAACAAAATTAAAAAATATTGACAACAGTGTTATAAATATGCACTTTCTTATTCAACCACAAATAATTCTTCAATATAACAATCCGGCCAATTTCAGCGTTCAACTGTTCCATGCTTCATTGTTAAAGAATTGTTTACTCTGCACTAATTACCTCACAAATTGAGTATTTTACACCTGCTTCTACCATATATCGTCCTACAACAATTTATCATTCTAGAAATTCAAATATATGTTGAAGTAGGCGCTTAATAAATGCGCTTGTCTTGTAGTTACAAACAAAATTAAAAAATATTGACACCAGCGTTATAAGTATGTGCGCTCTCACTCAACCACAAATATTTTTTCAATATAACAATCCGGCCGATTTCAGATTGGATGATTGTTAGATTAAAGAAAGCGCCGGATTACCGGAACTAAATAAAATTGCATTTCAATAGAAAAACCTTTATGTATTGATCAATATATCGCAAAATATATAATATTATGTAAAAAATAGCTTTATCTTTCTCTATAAAAATGTAAGTTATTTTTTAGCTACGAAATGCGCATTTCTACTCTCCAAGGCTCATTGTTTTAAATCTGATATTTCTAAGTCAAACAGTTATCTACAGTTGAAAAACACACACATTCTCATCTATTATTGTTAGAGATAGTATATTGTTACAAACCTGTCATTTTGCTTCCCAGTACGACTAGTGTCATCGTAAGAAAGACAGGATGTACGATCTGTCCTGTGCGAGCTGAGCGTCAATGAACTCAGAACTTGGTGACTAACTTGGCGTTCATTTGGCGACAAAATGGATAATGCTGGAAAGTTCGAGAACTTTCACGATCCATCCACTAAGAACCTAGATACACCCAGGCACGCCCTGATTGGTCTGAAGATTCTAGCCCCGCCTCCCGGAACTATAAAAGGGCAGTCTGAAACTGCAGGGAAGTCGTGTGTGTCATCGTTGAGAGTAGAAAGTCGTGTGGGAGAGTAGTCGGAGTCGCTGACAAGTAGAGATTTTAGAAGATTAGACAGCAAGAAAGATGCTAACTATAGAGATTAAATGTGCTGCGTTATTACGACTGAATGGCGGTAGTTGTAGAAAGAATTTTATAACAATATTTTCCTAAAATTTCTGTGTGTTTTCAGCAATAAACTTTAGTTTTGTTATCAAAATTTGTTTGTTAAATTTACTTCCATTGTTCATCTGGTATTCCTATAATATGATAGTAGTTGATAGCTCAGAGATCATTAAATTTCTTGTCAAATATTTTAAGCAATAAACTTTAGTTTTGTTATCAAAATTTGTTTGTTAAATTTACTTCCATTGTTCATCTAGTATTCCTATGATTTGATAATAGTTGATATCTCAGAGATCATTAAATTTCTTGTCAAATATTTTAAGCTTAACAGTATGTTGCAACAAAAATTTTTAGCAATATTTTTGATATTGCTGTATTCATGAAAAATTCAGCTACTCAAATCAAAAAAATTCAGCTCAAAATTATTTTTTGAAAAATACAATTTTTTATTAAACTCGAATGCAATTTCAAAATATTTCTCTATCAAAAAAAAATTTACTCATAATTTATTTGAAATGACATTCATTCAAATACCAGCAGTTTACAAATTGAAAATTCAAAGCATTACACCACAATTGCACAAAACACAATGGATTCTTCCGGCAATTTCCATTCCATTGAATAATAAAGGCAAAATAGTGCTTATTTCTAAAAACGTAATTAATTAACAGAATGCATCTTTCCGGAAATAACACCTTAAGCACCGAAACAATAAATTGTCCGAGACACAATTATTTATTTAATTAGCTAAAAAGAGTTAAGTCTCCACGGTGACTTCAAAATGCGAGGCATTTTTGTAAAAATATGCCTTTAAAATGAACTCGAGAATTCCAAATACACATTTAAAATTTGCTTCTGCACTTTAAAGAACAATTTTGTGACACTAATGTGACAAACGGACTCATTAAATAGAAGGTTTCATTGTCACTTGTGATTTAGAAATACCTCCAGAGTAACAACTAATTAAAGCATCAGTTACGGTAACCTAATTTCGAAACCACATTTTCTAAATGAAAGAGTGTTGCGTGTAATTAGTTTTCTCTTTACGCATTTAGAGTATTTGAACGTTAGGGTTCTACAGAAATGGGATTAAGGCTTTTGCTTTGAATGTTAATTTATTTGGAAATGAAATTAATTATTGACTCCTAAATTATTAACAAATATTTACGAAAAGAGAATTGTATTAATTATTTCTTTCGACTCGTTCATTTGAGGTTAAATGGTAATAAACTTGTAATTCAAAATGAGCCTTTCAGAATGAATTAATTAGTTAAATTTACCTCATATATAGGAAAGAAATACTAGGGTTAATTAAAAACATAATTTTGTGCAAGGATCTGATGACGAGGACGAAAACTGAACCGGCATGATTCTCTCCAAAATGGGAACAAATACACAAAAGGACATACAAAAGAGAAAATAATTTTTTTTTCAACGAATGTAGTGTACATTAGGTCCAATAATTTGCCATTTCTCCTGCGGAATCAGGGTTTTTTTTTTAATCAAGAAGTTTCCAGTCTATGAATTCAAGGAATCTTATCACCATGACATAATTGATTGTGTTAACAATAAGAATGAAAACGACAAATAAAGAAATGCGACTATTTCGTGTCATTTGCACACAGGATATTTATAATTGCATTCATAAGCTAAAATCTAGTCTGATCGGTCATTTTTTACTTTGTCATAATTAGTGTTTTTTTCCCTTTTATTTTAATAAGGCTTACATTACATTTATAACTATATAGACCAAGAAATTCAGGTATCCTTTATTCAGCTATTCTGACAACTTTTGAGAGCTCTTAGAAATCCTCCATGTTCCTGACATCCATCTAAAGTAATTGTCCTTATCTCCGAAACTTTACTAGGCTCTCTCAAAAGAACAAAGCACGCACTTCGGGTATTAATCAATCATACATACTGAAAGTAGGACGAAATTTAGCAGTGGTTAAAGGCAAGAATAGCCTGGTTGGTAGAGCGTTGGATTCGCGTCCTTTAGGTTGCCAGTTCGAACTCCGCCGGCCGAAGATTCCCCCACGTTCTTGGTGACTAACGCGCGTATAAATCTGTCGTGGTCACAAAGTCTTCCATGTCGAGAATAATACCACTGGGGGTACTGGATCAGGGGTGATCGTTCTCTGATTCAGATCTAAATTACGATTTGTGAATGAAGCCCTCCCCGTAAAAAGGGTTGTGATGTGTGTGTAGCTAAATCGTTCTCTTGGCCCTAGATGGCGCTACTATAAAAAAAAGAGACGCTCCCCCACCGGCTTAAGATCGCTGTCTTCGTAACAGCGGGCTTGTCCATGGCAAGTGCCATAAGAAACAACAACAACAGCAGTGATAAACAGGTTCAAAAAATCTCGAGCACTTGCCGTAGATTTTTTGAACCGGCGTTCAGTATTAATAGAGTTAATTGCTGAATTAATTCTCAGTTTTGAAGCTACATGGAAACTATTTTCGAACTGGTTACTTAAATTTGAATTGTATCAAAATGAAAGGGAAAATACTTGAGACAACATCCTAATCTCCAAACATCTGTGCATGGCTAGTTCGGTGAAGTTTGATTTCCTAAGGAAGTGATTTATAGATGATGGATTTAGTATGCACAGAGATTCCAAATGGTGATCTTCCAACGTGGATGTTAAGATTCTGTTATAACCACATCTTTATGAAAGAATCATAAATACACTGTTCAGACAAGAATAATTTTTACATAATAAAACATTAAAGCTGAAAATTTTGAGAACTTCAGAAAACGTATTATCTTCCATCTTGTAAACACTTTCACCAATGTTCTAATTTAAAATCATCCACATTTGTGTGCATACTCATTTCTTGCATTATATCTCTTTTCTTTATTTCTGTATATATCTTTATAAATTTAATTGTTGTCTCAACGTTTTTCATAGCATTAAATAATGCCTAATTTTTCTGTTCATCAGTATTTAACATTAGAAAATATATTGCAATTCATCCTTGCTCGCAGAAATATACTTTTGGGAAAACATCGTCTAAACAATAAGAAAATACATCAATTAGTTAAAAATAACATAGCAAATTTATTACAATGGAATATAAAAGCGATTTTTGTTCTAGAACATAGATAAAAATAATGGACGAAAGCGAATTGCTATATGTGATGGATTTGGTTACTAGCAACTCTTTTGTATACCGTTCGCTAAATAGAGTCATGGAATGACGCAAGCATTCGGCCATTCTTCGGAATAGCTATCAATTGATGTCATTCCTTTTAAGTTTCATTACCAATAGTCATAACAAAATAATGATGAAGACCCAGGTCCCTTCCAATTATATGCCATCGATTCACAATGCATCATTGATTTCACGAGCGTGGTGGCCATTCTAAAACAATGGATCTTTAAGGATAAGTGGATTCATAGGCGCGGTATTGGTTTCTCAAGGTGGAATAAGTCTCCAGTTATCAGTCTAGCTCCAATCTGTGGCGAATTTTTGTGAGTGAGGATAGAACCTGGGACCTTGTGGTTCGCAGCCAGTAACATGACCACAATACAAAAGCAATTGCTCGTGTAGCATAGCTGTTAACTGGCTTATAAGCTATTCACTACAGACTCTCGCTCCAGTGAGTCGGAGGTGAGACGACCGATGTGGCTGTTGAGTGGTGATGTATTAGCTATTGATTCTAATGCGCCTTTACGCATTTGAGCTTTTGAGTAGCGCCAAACGTTATGGCGAGCGTGTGTGCGTGAGTGGTTGCTGTTGCTGCGTCAAGTGAGTCTGAGGATTTGGGGTTGCTGCGGCCTTTTTGTGTTGCTGCGTCAAGTGAGTCTGACAACTTTGGTTTGCTGTGGGTACATGACGCCACAATAGCTGTACGAAGGTTGAAGGATCCCGTCCGGGTCATCACTTGTGGGGATAGGGAATGATTCCTCCACTAAAAATATTCAGAGCTTCAAGAAACGATGCAACGGCCTTTTTAACAAAGAACAAGAGTATATTTATTCATATAACAAAAATAAGAAATAAAAAGATTAACAGAAGAAGTTGAAGTTATCTCACTCTCGAGTTAAGAAAGAAATATTAAGTTCTTGCCGGCCAGATTGCATAGTGGGTAGTGATACCTTGATATCCACACATCAACATTCTGGTGTACAGCCTTCTATTCAAGATCATTGAGATAACAACAAAGGATGGTCTTTATTTTTTCGAAACCCCTCTTTTAACCACTCTATTGAGAGCTGGTATCTTCCTTTCTTTGAAATGTACTCGCAACAGCCTTACCTAGGGCTCTCTTTACAAGCCAAAAAAAGAGTAATGGAATCTCATCCATAAATACATTCCGTTCTATTTGGACTTCCTAGAAACTCTTTTACAAAACAATAGAAGGGAATTTAGACTATTCTTAGAAATAATTGCTACGCATGCCACTGAAAGTCATGAATAGTAGTAATGGAGACAACTGCTATGATCTGCTTTGCCTATTCCAATCAGCTATGGGCATCTTCTGAATTCTACAAACTCACTTTCATTTGTCTCTCGTGCTGACCATGCCCAATGGTCATTGCCTACAGAATTCCATCCTTACAGACAATTGCATACAGTTATTAACTTAATCCATTCTTTCAACAGCCTCAAAAAAGAAAAATGTTATATTTCTATAGCTACTTAGATCAAACTTAATCAACTACTCTATTTCCTTCTAAGAATTTAATTAACACTCGTTCTACCTTTTAAAACTTTATAACCTGTCACGTCCAAATTAAGGCTCAAAACTCACTTTAATCCATTGCGTACTCAATTCGGAGCAAAGCGTCTAATGAAATTTTTTGCATTAACGCGAATAATTTAGTAATGTTTCCTTCTTCAGTTTAATTAAAATAAAAAATAATATAAACTTTTGATCCTTTAATTTTTGTTCGTTTGTTTATGTGGCATTTAATGATGCAAGAACCAAGCTGATTCCTTAAGGACTGTATTAAGATCTCACTTTTCGGCAAAGCGAATTCAAAATTTATCTAATTCATTCAGAGACTGTAAAAGAGAGCTATTGACAATTAAGTGAATACCTTGAAATCAAATCTAAATTCGTTGGTCATCAACGATGCTTATGTCATAATAAAAATGGAGAAAACGGTGGAGAGAAAATTACAGTTATATTTATGAATTCAAATAAAGAAATTCTAATGCATACGAATTGACAAAAATATAATTGTTAATTTCACTTAAAAAATTTCATTCCCCTCATTCAAGCCTTTACCGTTTCGTCAATAATTAAACTGCAAGAAAATATTTCTATAATGTCGGCAATTTCTCTATTTCATTCTATCTAATTAAAGCATATATTAGAGCCATATAGAGTGTTGATAATCGCTTCGGTAACGTCAGTTGTAAATATTCAGAGAGTTGAAGGCAATGCCATCAGGATATGAAAATCTTCAGTAAAGACCAAGTAAGCAAAGAATATGCTGCTACTAAATATTCATTCTTTCTGTGTTTTATATATACATATTAATTAATTTACCTTAATAAATAATTCTTTAATTTTAACAGTTATTGAAACCATATCGATTCCCTCCACATTTTCAACGAAATATAGCATAATTTAAAGTTAAGATTTACTGCGGCATTTTGTATAGCTTAATCTAGAGGCCGCGGTGGCCTGGTGGTGAGGTCTCGGCTTGTGACCCGTAGGGTTTCAGGTTCGAGACCCGCTTCCACTGAAGAACCGTCGTGTAAGGGGGTCTGTTGCACGTTAAATCCGTCATGCCAAACGTCCTCCCACTGTTGTGGTGTGGCGTGGAGAGGGAGGTGCCAGCTCAGGTGTCATCCTCGTCATCTGACCGAGGTTCAAAATTACGAGTTCTGTCCCCAAATAGCCCTAGTGTTGCTTTACAACGGGACGTTAATATAACTAAACTAAACTAAACTATAGCTTAATCTATTAGAAGGATATTTATTATTTATGATTTCAGTTTCAACAAAGATATAATTTTTTTAAGTAATTTTATGCTTTCCTATGTATTGAATTCCGCTAATACTTAAATGTGCCTCAAAGATTTAAATAACTATAAATTTGGAATTGTTAAGCAACTTTTGATAATCCCTTGGTAAAAATTTTTCTTTTCATAGAAATTAGAATATTTAATAATTTGTACATTTTATATTTATCGCAATCACTAGTCAATACCACAATGTCTCATTTGAAACTTCTAACTGTAACCATATTCCTAATAGTGGAACGGCAAGATGTAATTTGGTGAAAAATTTTGAAGTTTCGTTTTTGCAGTAATTGTTCAGATCAATGCTATCTCTATCGTTACATTAACTGAGGTAGCTGGACTTATGTGCCGTCGTCAAAGTTGATTTACTTTACTAAGATTAATCGCCAAATGCAATCGCTACAATTCTTATTACAACCTTAAAAGCACTTCTTATCGTTTCTGGTACCATCCAAAATGGCAAACTTTTCGGCTAGATTTTGGACAATTGGCAAGTACCATACAAAATGGCAAACATTTTGGCAAGTTTTTGAACGATTGGCAAGATCTATCTAAAATGGCAAACTTTTTGGCGAGATTCTGGACAATTAGCACGTTTGGAGAGAACCGTACATTAATCAAGTTTTACCACAGAGACGGCAAGATGTTCAGATTGTACGTATGGATAATTAGACATTATTTTAAAAAAACTTGCTTTCATTGAAGAATATTTAAGCCACAAATGAACGTTTAGTATATGAATTATTCTAAAGTATGAAAAAATATTTCCATAATGGTACGATATTCTTAAATGTTCGAATAATTTAATAAGTTTAATATTTGACAAAAAATATTTTTATCTTTAGATTAAAAATCTAAATATTTTTCCCCGTCCTATCACAGTTTATAAAAAAATTATTTATGCTGATTATTTAAAAAAAATATCGAAATAAACTAACAATTTTAGTAATTTCCAGTGATGATCGTATCTATATATTGATTACCGCATAACTTTGAAAGGGGACGTTAATCTACAAACACAAATCAAAGAAAAAAATATCAAATATTTTAAAAATAATATAATTTAAAAATACTTTATCATTAATAAGCCTCTTACTTCTTTCTAATGCACTCATATCCACTTTTATTTCGCCATTTTCATCACTCAATAAGTAACATTTTTCCTATACTATTTGAAAGAATTAGTTTAATAACGTAAGAGAAAATTCCAATCTCTTACACGTGTAAAAACTCCGAAAAAAACTGAGAAAATAATACCATGAAACACGAAATTAGCTTCCTCCAAACAAATTAAGCAGCAAAAAAAGCTCCAGAAAGATATATCAAAGATATTTCTTTCGTTCTTTCTCTTTGCTAATAGGTGCCTGTCATTTTGACTGAGGTTATTTATAAATAGCAAAAGATTAGTCAATGTCTCATAAGCTGCAATCTAAAAAAAATACTGGAGAAAAAAATTGGTCGGTCGTTAACTCACGAGGTGTTAGCCAAGCATCATTAAACTCACTTTTAACACATTCAGCTTTTGGCACAATCGTTCCAAAAATAATTAGATTAAAATGACGTCCGCTCGGAACTTGTTGGACAGCCAATATTAAAATTCTTTCTCTCCTCTGCTTCGAAATGAAATTTCACCCCTTTTCCTCCTCATTTATCTCTCCGAAACCCATTATTTAAGAAAGATTAAATAGGTTTCCTCTTTCGCTCTTTCTGCTTGCTAAATTCCTGTTGGTTCGATATCGATTTGCGTTCGGAAACATAATCGATTTGGATGCTTTGTTCGCCATTCTTCTGAGTTTTGTGGATTTTGTAATGAGGCGATTCAATGAAGCAAACTATAATTTTGATTCCGAGTTTCGTTATAAGCTAACATTTTGTTTTTAATTAATAGCGATTTCCATAATAAAATCCATTGTTTAGTAAACGATCTTCAATATGCGTTTTACTGTTAATTGGATAACAAATGCACCTGTTATTCTTTCAGAGTATAACAGGTGCATTTGTTGATATTTGAATGGGAACTAGGGTAATAATGACCATCATTTGTTATTCTTTCAAAAGTTGTTAGTGTTTGATTGCAATTGTGGTTTAATAAATAAGTTTCTAATAAAAGCTGAGCAAGAAATATAATTATTCCATTTGGACAATTATATCAAAATCACTATCATTTCAAAAAAATCTGCTTTTATCAGTATTATGAATGAAATAAATATTGTTTTCCAACGAATTCTAAAACTTTCTTCGATTTTGCACTTGTAATATGATAATTTTAATCCGTGTATATAGGGGTGAGAGGAAATATGAAAGGAGGAGATGTTTACATTTAACAATAAAGTAAACTCGGATTACTCGCAAACTAAATTAAAATAAAATAATAAGATCAGAAACGACACTAGACTCACATTCATGTGAAAAGAAAACGAGAAAGTATCAAATAGAGCGAGAATCAAGGTCAAAGAATGACGAAGAATTCTAGAATTGCGCTAATCCTTCCGCGCCTCACTCCTTATGAGATAGAATCGTCGAAAATGGGTCGTCTCAGGATATTGAAATAAAAAAGATTGGTTTTATCATTTTTGAAAATAATAATAACCATTTAGAAATACTGTTGATTCGAATGTATTATACAGATTATCGTTCCCGATAGGGGGGGGGAGCACCAGAGGGGCTCAAAAAGAATAAAGGAGGATGACAAGTTTCCAGTATGATGGTTACTTCTCGCCTCTCTGGTATGTATACAGAAATGAGGGGGGTCGGTTATCTATAATCGATTATTGGACGTGCTTCCCACTGGAAGTGTTGTACCTTGACCGGTAATGTCCCTTAGGATTCAACATTAGTTCCCTCCAGTGTTGCTATTGCAGCGATTCGATCATTCACATTTTTCTGTGTGCCTTCCGGTGTGTCGAAGTAGCCAGTTTGTAGTTGTGGTTCTACTAATTTTCACTTCCACTCCAGGGAGAACCTCAGAAATGAGGATGAGATGCTTCCATTACGGTGGATGGTTCTCTCCACCCTGGTGGGTACAGAAATGATGGGGGTCAGCTATCTACTATCTTTGACTGGACGTGCTTCCCACTGGAAGTGTTGTACCTTGGCCGGTGATGACCCTTAGGAGCTCGACCTTAGTTCCCGCCAGAGTTGCTGTCGTGGTGGTCCGGTCTATCAGATTTAATACGAAAGCCTTAATTAGGTAAGGCAGAGTAGCTAGTCGGTGCGGTTATATTAACTATCGCAATAGTATGAGTTTTGTAATGAATTTACTTAAAGAAGCCAATGATATATTTAAGGCTGAATTTTGATGTGTCCTTTTATGTTTATTTAAGGTTGAACTCTTGAATTAAAATGTGTCCTTTTATGTTATTACCACTGGTTTTTATAATGTAATAAATCGTTTTTAGACCTTATTCAGCCATAGAATTTTTGTTAAAAAGTTACATGCATTATTCTTCTAAGCTAAATAGTCTGTTTGCAGATTTTTCAAGTCCATCTTAATTCACTTAAGAATAATGATCTATTGCCAAGAATATATCCGGTTAATGATTATAGTCTCCGGTGCTCATTAAGAATAATGTCTAGTTGGTAGATTTTTGCCAAGTGTGGCAATCCTGATAGGTTCTATTGAAAACCTAAATTACCTTTATTAACATTTCTTATAGTCATTCAGGATTATTGATTGTTGACAGGATTTTGTCTTACTTGGCAAGAAATCGGGGTCTATTTTAAATATTATTGAATCGTGGAGATGGGTGCATATTATTAGTCCAAATAGAATAACTTCTTGATTAGAAAAGTGAAATTGAAATCATTGGCATAGTACGATTGTACTATTTCACCAGTAATGGGGGGAAAAGAGGAATGGCGGCATGCATGGAAATACTGCCGGACTGGTAATCAGGTCACGTTAGTTGTTGCACTCTGGTGAGTATTTGGGGAAATTGAGTCAATGCCATCAAAACTCTGACTTGAGAAGTATTTTCATTATTGCGGAAAATATTATTTCTTATAGTTTCCTCAGAATTTCTGGTTGATGGACAGATAAATAATTGTTTTTTTATTTGTATCCGTAACTAGTATGTGCATGTGTAATGCATGTGCAAATTTAATAATTCTACTCATATTCATTCATATTTTTTAGGTCACAGTTTTATGAATAATCATCTTTAATATTTGTGAATTAGGATAATTCGGTATATTGTTTAACCAAGATAATGGCACCGTTAAAATTGTAAAACTATATTGCTGTACTGGAGGTACAACTGAATAAATCTAATCGTGTCGGATATCTTTTAAATGATTTTCCACGAATCTCGCAAAAGAAAAAGAACTTTTGGATAGGAAAAATGGACAATTCGCAAACTTAAAACAGCTGTAAAGCCTACATTAAATGGCGTTTGGTCCTATGATGCAATCCGATCCAATTTTACACTTGGCTCGGTGAAACGAGATTTTCATTATAAGAATAATAGAAATGTAATAATTTGGATCTTTTGTTTCTCTATAAATCATGAGATTAAACCAAACCTGTGTAAATTACAAAAGAATCATATTTAGAGATGAACTGGTTGAATTTTAAGTTAAAAAAAACTAAAATAATCAGTTAAAGTGAACATGAGATATGAATACATAACTTTGGTCTTTCCGCCTTCTGAAACTTCCATGTATCTTTTCGAATTTCAAGGGTTACTGGGATTTTTCTTAAGGAATGATTCAGAGAGATTCTTTTTGACGTTCACAGTACTATAATGCATGGTCTATTCTGGATCTTGATTTTAACAGAATTATCATAGAATGACTGAATCTTGATGTTCATAGTCATATCATAGCCTAGCTGACTTATCAGCAATTTCGAGCTCTAGTACCTTCCATTATCTAACCCAGGAAATGATCCAAAAGATGATCTGAAATTCAAAAATCATAGTGGCCCCAGAATTTAGAGATTATCGAATGATTGAAAATTAAGTCCATTACTATTTAGTAATTCCGCAATAACCAGGTGATGAAGTTTTTTCTTTGAGTCTAAAAGTTTCCAAATTCCAAACCATCATATATAAATTCTTGGTTCACGCTTAATCTGATATCCAGGGTCAAATATTTTTCTGCTGATTTTGAGCGAAAACATGAATATGGAATTCCATATGATCTGACTCTAAGTTCAAAATAGTAAAGTTCATCAAAAACTAGCTTTTATATTACTTCGAATTATCAGCAGAAAATTCGAATTATCAGCAGCAATTTCGGGAACGCTAAAATAAATCATTTTAACTAATTTAAACCATTTAACATGTAAATTACCACATAAACATTTCTAATAAAAAGTAATTAAAAGATTTGATAATTTTAAACAATCTTAAAATGTCCTACCAACCTGTCATTATAAATAAATCATAAGCTCTGTCATGATTTCCACCGATTTACTTTTTCCCAACAGCATCAAAGAACATATTTCATCTTAGAAACGTAAAATTTGTTTTCTAGAATTCTAAGCAACCACAAAAAAATCTACACAAAAACATTGCTTACATTATCTTGATCATTACGGAATATATTTTCTATCTTGTTCCGATCAGCATGTATTTTTAGAATACTTCTGAACCACTCCAACATCGTTAGAAAGCGTGGGAAAAACAAATTGCCAATATTTCCCGGAATCGTTTTTCCTCTTATCAGCAAGAGATCAAATCGTTTCCCGTTTATATACCTCCTTGTTCCGGTATTTCACATTTATTCTCATTCAGTTTTTCCTGGAGAAAACGCAGAATCTAACGACATTTCGAAATTTTCTCCAGTACGCCAAGCTGTAGTCTTAGCGCGTTCGGCAGATGCAATTTGTTATCATTTCTTAAGCCATTTTCAAGGAGATGTTGGCATACGGCCAATTTTATTTCGTTTGGAGTTTACCAGACGACTTGGATTTCTTTAGCATTTAAAATTTGGCAACGGTTTGGAATTGCAGAAAATAAAAATCTCCGCGGTGAAATCCTTGTTAGAACAACAGAAAATGGTTTTTCCGGTAAACATCTTGAATTGAAAAAAGAAAAAGAAATGCTTAAGGGATTTTTTTCCCGCAAAACAGCAAAACGAGTGCATATTGTCATTTTTATTTTTCTTATTTTAAATAGCGTAGGGTTTGAAACATGGTTTTTTTATTTGCCTTATGATATCATTTGTTTTCTTTTACTTTACAATAAATCTGTTTAAAATGATATTAGAGTCCTTGATAATATTTTGCAAATCTGAAATCCAGTTTTTTCCATTTAAAAAAAAAGATAAAAATCTTTTGACTCACGTATTATAATTTATACTTTTCTTTGTTTTCCAGTTTTTCTATACCATAATCTTGCTTTCAACTTCCCATTTTATTATTTTTTAAAGTTTATATATATTTTATAAGCCCCGTTGAAATGACGTTATTTGCATTGTGTGCGTTTTTTCTTTTTTCTTTTTATAGCATCTTCTCTTGCATTTTGTATTTGCTTTGAACATATTTACGACTTAGTTTATATGCTTTCATTCGAGGAAAAAAAAAGGAAACTGCAAAACATTATTTTTATCTTTGTATTTTAAACGGACAGAAAATACCACAAATATTTTCTGGAAATTGAACAGAATATTGAGTTTGTTATTCACAAAATATTTAATAATAATAAATGAAACAGAAACATATTATCCTACTTTTTAAATTATTTGAAAATTGTATAAATTATTTTCTGCATTAATACCAGAATATCCATTTTAATATCATTAATATTAAAATAACTGCCGATTAAACTTTAATCTTCAACGTTTTTAAATTTTCTAAAAATTCAGAAACGTTAAAGATTATTACATTGAAGTTTTCAACGTACTTGTTTTTGTTTTATATCACGGATCGATTAATTTATTAAATATGTTATACAGAAGCTTTCCGATTATTACAAAGACAGTAAATCTTAACAATGGTTTACATAATGGTAATAAATGGGGAAATTATATTATTTATCAATTTATGTGTATCTATAAAAACATTTTTGGTAACGGTGGCAATAGAGTATGTAGTTTTGATTCATTATTTTATTGATATTTCATTAAATGTTGAACTATAAATAGAAGACAGAAGAAATTGTTTGTTTGTTACAGATCGTCACATTTTGTTAAATTTTAGCACATATCCTCGTCAATAAAATAGGAAAAATACTACCCAATTTGCATCCGTAGTAATTCCATGTATTCTGATTTACTTAAATTGGACTTTTTAAAACTTTATGACGGAACAAATGAAAGTTTACATAAAGAAAGGATGTCCCAAAATTAACGCAAATTTTCAATCTAAACCTCTATTCAATAAAATTTTGACAACACTGTTAAAAAATCATTTGACAGCTGACAATTTAGGGTTAGTAAAAATGGAACGTTACAGGATAAAACAACCTGCTGACGTTAGATTTGAATTAAACCAAAAGCACAGTTTTTTTCTTTAAATTGTTATATTTTTATTGAATCGTAAAATAACGCAGATTGGGGTTATGTATGGAATGGGGCAAATGGCCTCCACGGCATTGCTGGCACATGCGCACCCTTTTGTCGAAATTTCCTTGATCATTTTGCATAAATGTTGCTGAATTTCGTTGAATCAGCTTTGAATTTCTTCCTTCAATGCACACGTACTTGTGGGTTTGTTGCCATTAACCTTTAACTTCAAATAATTCCATAAAAAGAAATCTAATTTTTTTCCATGGGACCATTTCTCAAAATTTCGAACTGCTGCCACCAGACTTGCATTATTTTTTTAATATTTTTGAACAATGAAAACACGTTGTTCAATTGCATAACGCTTCATCATTAACTCTAAAGTAGTAGATGTTATTTAGTTATTAATAGGGTTGCCAACACTTTAATTTATGAATGGTGGTAAATCCAAATCGTATGTTAATTTTGGGACACTCTTTACATTCCATATTAATAGTTCAACAATCTGGAATGCCAGTATAAAGAGCGAACAAGTTAGTCACCAAAGCCCGCTTACTTTTGCATAAAAATGTGATTTAGTCGCTAGTTAAACAAAATCTTTGATTAAGTTCTGAAAATTTTTTATAAAAATTTTACTTCTTTCTTGGACTTTAAACAAATATGTTGGATATGGTTCTGAAAAGAACACAAC
The DNA here is from genome assembly GCF_947563725.1 of Argiope bruennichi. Taxonomy (NCBI): domain Eukaryota; kingdom Metazoa; phylum Arthropoda; class Arachnida; order Araneae; family Araneidae; genus Argiope; species Argiope bruennichi. Next base: position 43,647,299 of record NC_079158.1, on the reverse strand, counting down.
AAACTCAAAGATACTCAAGTAGCAGTCTATTAGTAGCCAACTCGAGTAAGAGAGAAGTTTCCTTTAATATTTTATACTTTCGCATTAGATCTCAGTGGTTTGGGAGAAACTGGAAGAGATGACAAAGAAGTAAAAAAAAATCTACAAAGAGAAGAAACATTTTTTTGCGTAGGGGGAAAACGAAGAACTCCGATCACGTGGTTAAATTCACCGCCACTGTTGCCAACGCAGCAAAATAAATGATAAATGCTAGCTTTTCTTCACTTTACTTTCGGCTACGGAAGAAGAATCCTTGATATACTTCTCTTCACTGTTGGAAACTGCACAGGTTTAAACAGGGACTAGGGAAAAAAATTTCTTTTCAACTGGAAGACGAATAGTTTAAATTTTTTTTCAGACTCTATCCATCACGTACATGTTTTTAAGTCTACCATTTTTTTTTTTTACCTCATTTTTTCTTTTTAAAAATTTTACACTTGGTTTACTTTTATTTTGTTGAGTACCATCTTCCGAACGGTTTTCACAATGTGGGATAGTTTAAGGAAACTATCGATTGCTAAATACTATTTTTTCTGACACATAAAAGTAGTATTTGAAGTACTTTAAAGATGTCTTATTTATAAAAAAAATGAATGAATCGATTCATTTTTCCATATTTTATCTTGTGGCCAGTCTTTTCTGAAAGCTTTTCTTTGAACTATCGTGATTCTTTCAAAGCTGGCAAATATGTTACTTCAAAAACTTTTCCAATTTTTTTTAATAGTAATATATAAAAACAAAATTAGTTTCTGAATATTTCTTTTTAAATTTTTGATACTTTTTATAATGCTGATTGTAACTAACAAAGTAATATAAAAAATAAATAGAATACTCAATAGAAATTAATAGAAAACTCAGTAGAAAGAAGAACGAGATATAATAATTAGAAAGAAAATGTTTAATTGGAAAATAACAATTATTTCTGTAACAAAAAAAATCTTTTGGATTTATCATAGGAAATATTTCAAAAACAGATAATCATGATTCCGAATAGATTATTAGATATTTTATAAATATATTTTTGAATTAAATCACTACTCCTTTATAAAATTAATTAATTAATTAGTTAATTTTCATTTCGGATAAAAAATTCTTAAAATTAAGCCAACCATTACTGATATTTAATGGTCATCTTCTTCAAAATTTCATGGGTAAAAAAAGCTAATTTTTGGTGCACATACAATTCAAGAGAGAGAATTCACAAGAATCAAATGATTTTTATGAGTTTCATTTAAATATTCATCAAATTAAATATTCGAGTATAATTAGGCAGCCATTTTAATAATATTATGTGTTTAGAATTTTTTTTTTTTTTTTTTACCTCTTTCTCTGATTACTTTTTATTTTGTTCTCTAAATAAGTAGAAATTATTGCAGCATATAGACCACTTTATGATAAAAAAAATCTCTTTTTACCTCTTTCTCTGAATACTGTCTATCTTGTTTTCTAAATAGTAGAAGTCATTGCTAAATATATACCACTTTATGATGAAAAATCTCTGTTTATCTCTTTTCCTGAATGTTTTCTATTTCGTTCTCTAAACCGTACAAATTATTGCTGAATATGAAACACTTTAAGAAGAAAAATTTCTTTTTATCTCTTTCCCTGAATACTATCTATCTTGTTCTCAAAACAGTAGAAGTCATTGCTAAATATATACCATTTTATGATGAAAAATCTCTGTTTATCTCTTTTCCTGAATGCTTTCTATTTCGTTCTCTAAACCGTACAAATTATTGCTGAATATGAAACACTTTAAGAAGAAAAATTTCTTTTTATCTCTTTCCCTGAATATTGTCTATCTTGTTCTCTAAATAATAGAAATCATTGCTAAATATAAACAACTTTAAGATGAAAATTTTGTTTTTATCTCTTTCCCTGAGGAATTTTATTTTGTTCTCTAAACCGTACAAATTATTGCTGAATATAGTCCAGGTTGTGATGAAAAATCTTCCCATGAAGATGGAAAGTGACTTCTTTCTTTCAATGATTTTGTGATTGCTTTTCTCTAGTGCTTCTCGATGATAAATCACCTTAACAAAGTCACTAAAGTAGGTCACGATACCTTGTCTCAAGAATGCATGGTCTCGTACTTTTTGGCAGTTACATGCGAAAATGGTGGAAAATCCAGTCAGTCAATTGGGGACATTTCTATGCTTTTATTTGCTTTGAGTGTGGTACTTTTGCTGTATGTCGCTTTATTTGTTTCTCTGTTTGAAAAAGAAGATATAGTAAACATTACTACATCTGGCCAAAGACACAGAAGGAATCTCAAATTTTAGAGTATTTAAAAGAATTTAAATATTTGCTACACTCGGTCCAAATAGACATTATCTCTTGATACATTATTGTTCTAATATTAATTACACTCGGTCCAAATGGACATTATCTCTTAATACATTATTGTTCTAATACTAATTACACTCGATCCAAATAGACATTATCTCTTGATACATTATTGCTTTAATACTAATTATAACTAATAATTAATCTAATACTGATTGTTAATATTCAGAAAAGATTAAAATACATCATATCGGCTTGAAGAATATTTTGAGAATAAAACTTCTTATCAGTTCCATTCCAGTAAATTATCATGCTGAATTTATTACTTAATTATTTTCATACGTATTCAGATTGGATATATAGGCGAATTCATTGCCAACTTTTCAGTTTTTAAATTAAGTGTGTATATAGATATATAATTCGTATCGTTAACAGAGTCGCCAAGAATATTAAATTTATTTCTAAATATAGAAAAATAATGTCACTAGTCTTTTAGTACGAGATTAGAGGTAAACTTATTTCTGGAAAATAAATCTATTTGAGAATTTAAATATATTTTAAAAACGAAATTAAAAAATATCTCAACGGAAATTAGGAATTAAAGCATTCATAAATAAACAAATTTTGTTTTTGGATATATGGCTAAATAATTGTATATATATATATTTTAACATTTTTATCATAATGTAGTTCTTCGTTGGTGTATTAACATAAAAAAATCCAATTCATTTCGTTCAGTATAACCCATATATATATATATATATAATTTAATCTAAATTAATTTCCTAATTCGGCCCATGTCGGGGTCATTCTAAAGTGTTCTCTTGTTTCCTGATACCATTCCACGTTTGAAGCTATGTAAAAATTACTGGGCAATCATTTCTACGTATCAAGTGAAAATTATCTCTCCGTTGCCCTTGTCAAAGGTCAACACGTATATTCAATCCCCACGTGGCCGGAAATCCCATGTTATATAAGACTAGTGATCATTTGTTTCGACCCTTCCTCTTCCCCTTCCTTACTTCGGCTTTTGCGTCTCTGCTTGTAAATAATTATGCTTTCCCAAGATGGATATTAAAATTAATTTAAAAATGTAAAATGTCTCTTCACTGCTTAGAACCTACTTTCTGCTTTAACCAAAATAAACTTATATATATATAGAGAGAGGGGGGGAGAGAAAGAGAGAGAGAGGGAGCTACAAGAGTTGTACTTGAGAGTAAAGCTTAAAAAATAAGCAAATTAAATAACGATGTTCAATAAAGGTTTATTTTTTTCATAAAAATGTAGAAAACTATCATTACGCATTCAAGTATTCTGAGCAATAAAAATTAAGAAATTATGAATTTTTAATAAATGTTTTGAAATAAATAGATTTTCTTATTTAAATTTCGTTATAACAATAAAGTCTTACAAAATATTATTTATTGTACCTAAATATTTACAACAATGAAACACACATCCCTATTTCTTGGTCATCAACTTATAAATGCTGTAAAACTCAACTTTGTATCGTTATGCTTTTTCTTTTTGTTAAGAGGTAGAAGAGAATTAAATTTTGAAAGAAACTCATACAAACGTTATTCATCATTTTTAAACATACAAAGGAAGTGACTGCAATGAAAACTTCTAAAAATAAGTTCGCTGCCATTTCGACAACTTTGAAAAAAATTCAGAAAGTTTATTTTGTAACATCAACTATTTTTAATGCACTCTTTTGGTTTAAATTCTGCTTTCTTATTATTAAAAATTTTTCCTTATTATCCTCACAGATTCCGAATCATTTATGTAGTTCGAACAGTAAATCAATAGAATTTAATTTTTCAAGAGCAGCTAATCTGCTATGTCTCTAACCAGCATGTAGATAATTTTAGATTTTGTCCTATTGCAGCTCATTATGCAAGTTTGACAAGTTTTTTACTGATATGTGATGATAATAATAGAAACATAAACTCTATTTTCCAATAACTGAAAAGGGAAGATCTCTTTGCACATTCTACTCTTAAGATCTAATTTGCATACAGGTAATAGCGATCGAATCAGAAGCGATTTGTTTCCAAGAAAATCTCATAACCAGCAAGTAATTACATCATTAATCGACTATCTCAATCAAGTACATGGGAGTACACAGATCGTTAAAGAAAAGGCTCCTTTGTATATCGACATTCACTTGCCGTTTTTGCTCCATTTTTCCTTTCAAAATGTTTGTACATTCTTGAAATCAGATTGTCGTCTTGTGGCTAGTGGCTTTACGTATTACAAAGTCTTCTATTGTGACTAGTGATTGTCTCAATGGGGAAAAGACATAAGGAAGATTTTCACCTATCCGTACTCAAAATAGTAATGGTTAGAGTACGAATGAAAGGTTCACTTTTTTTCTATCTCATCTGAACTTATCTGATATAATCAAATAAGAAACTCATTCGCCATATTTTATGGGTAATTTTGCTTTAAAGCATTGCTCTGTCGTCTATCTCAAAATGGCCCTTTCATCATCATTAGATCATTATTCTGTCTAGTTCTGTCAAGACAATGATTTTGTCATAACTTTCCTTGATGGATCTGACTATTACTATCATTGCGAACTCCGATTTCAATACTATACTTATTCATGAATATATTCTAACAGATTCAGCGGAAAAGAATAAGTCTTTAAGGTTTATACAATAGTATTTTTTGTCAATCATTAAATTACTTATAAATCATAAAAAGTTAGCACATTCTCTCTGATAAAGAAAATAATATATTTTTGTGCGCAATTTTCTAAGAATATTTATAAAACGTTTGATATATTGTACACAAACAGCGTTTCTTATTTTGTTAACATTATCTCAAATTTCTTGTGTTTTTTTCATATTAATCCTAATAAAATCCATGATGTAGCCATATTCTTATGAAGAAAAAAATTATGCAACCCAGGACGAAAGGAATTGAAACATATTAATGTTATATCATTGTACTAGTAATGGATGAATAAAATGTTAAGGGATTTGTTCCTTATTTTAGATTTATAAGTAGATTTTATGCCAAAAACCGGCGTTTACAATATAGAGAGTGATGGTATTTGATATAAAAATTATTTGCACTTTCTTTTTATATTATATGTCACAATATCAATAATATTGATCAAACTGATGCAATAAACTTCATATCCAGTAGTCTGAGCAAATGGTTTAATTTTTCTGGGTCACTCGGTATATCAACTGGTGCAAGAAAATAGATTTTCAGCGATCTTGAAATATGCTCCCAATGTAATAACAGCGAATAAATAATGCAGAGACCTGGAACAGATATAAAAAAAACGAATGAATATACAAATAGGCTGATAAACAGTTATCTTTAGGTACAAACTGGTGTGCCAGGAGTATTGACTATATTTAATTTCAATCAAATCTCTTATGCATAAATTGAAAATCATGAATCTCTTAACATATGATTCTCTCATGGTAAATAAACAAACGGATAAGCGCATCTAAAATTGTTATTATGGAGCAAATATTCTTGTTGCGACTTTTACGCTAGAAAATAGTTTATATATCATAACTGTAATAGCAGTGCAGATAATAAACATAGGATTTTTTATAAATGCCTATGTTTTCTCACAATTACATTACTCAGAAAATCATGCAATATTATTATTAAATAGCAAATACAAATTCTATAAATAAAATTCATGGCCAACAGTCATGTAAAATTATTCAATTAAGTTATTTCGTTCTTGGGATAAGGATTTATGTTAATTATTATAAAGCAGGGATTACACTAAGGTGATTTTACATTGGAAAAAAATTTATTCACCTTAAATATAATATCAATCCAGAAAATGAAGATGGAAATAGAAGTTAGAAAAAATCTGTTTGAAATTTCCCATAATAGCATTATTAAATGAATAATAATGATAAATCAAATACAAATAGCATAAATAAAAATTGTATCCATCAGTCAAGTCAAAATATATATATAATATGTTTTCCCATTGATGGATTGCACCAGTTGCTACAAGGCTATTTGTTCCCAACATTCTTGACAAATGCCTCTGATCTTCTATTTATAAATAAATGTTTTAATGTAATCGACAGAAATTCAAATTATAGAAAGGAAATGCGAATCTATTCTCGCTAATATAAAGCAAGTATTGTTGTTAACTTTACGCCAGAAAAAAAAATTATGTTCCGTAAGTATAATACCTATCTAGAGAAACAAAATAAAATGTCTATGATTTTTCACAATAATGTTATTAGATGAATGATAACAGAAGATCAAATAGCTTAAATAAAGCTTGTATTCAGCAGTCAAGTTAAATGGAACAATTGTGTTGTTTCATTCTGTTAATTTTACGTCAGAAAAAAAGTTTATGCTCCATACCCATAATACTAATTCAGGGAAATAAAAAAAATGCCTGCGTTTTCTCACAGTAATGTTATTTGATGAATGACAACGGAGCATCAAATAATAATAAAACTCGTACATTAGAAAAAAGTTTATGTTCCATATGCATAATACCAATCCAGATAAAATAAAATGACTGCTTGTTCTAAAAATAATGTTATTAGATGAATGATAACGGAAGATCAAATAATAATTACCTAAACAAAACTCGTATCTAACGGGAACGTTAAAAAATGGAGTTTTAAGTTTAGTTATATTCATTTCCCATTTCAAAGCAACACTAGGACTATCGTTAAAGGTAGAAATTATTTTCTTCCATTTAATATGACCGTTTCATTCTTGGAATAAACATCTGTGTAATATATCATAAAGCAAATATTGCTTTTAATTTTATGTTAGAAAAATGTTTATGACCCATAAATGTAATACTAATCCAAAAAATGGATATAGGATGAAAAATCCTCTCATTTTCTAATAAAAATGTTATTAATTGAATAATATTGTTCCATTTCATTTGACCGTTCCATTTTTGAGGTAACCGTCTATGTTAAATTTTATAAAGCAAGCATTGTTGTTATTAATTTTATGTTAGAAAAAAGTAAGTGTATGGTCCATAAATCAAATACCAATCCAACGAATGAATATAGAAAAAAAATGCTAGCATTTTCTCAAAAAAAAAAGAACAAAACCATTATTAGATGAATAGTAATGATAGATAGAATATAACTTGCCTTAATAAAATTCGTATCCAACAATCAAGTCAAATGGCGCAACAATGCTGTTAAATTTGATTTGACCATTCCATTCTTGTAGTAAACATCAATGTTAGATATTATAAAATAAACATTTTTGTTATTAATTTTATGTTAGGATAATGTCTATGATCCTAAATGTAATATCAATCCAAACAATGATTACAGGAGGAAATAACAATTATAGATCAAATACAAATTGACTAAATAAAATTCGTATCCAACAGTGAAGCCAAATGGTGCTAATATGCTATTCCATTTTTGGGATACGCCAGTTGCAGCTGCAAGTTAATCTGTTTTCAGCATTCTTGGCAAATGTCGTCAACGCATTGTCCTTTTCAGCGATCTGATTGCTCTCATTTCTTATCCCCCGCTGCGAGATTAGCCCCATTCATTGCTAAACGCGGAGTAATAAAAAAGGGGAGTGATCGAGACTGCAACGAACCTAATTTCCTGGAATAGAGATAGCGAACGCTGAAGGAAATTCGACAGACAAACAAAATAAATACTTTCACACCTGTCCCTTTTCCTTCCAATTATTCCGCTATCGTTTCTGCTATTCATCACGACCTTCTGCTGCTCTCTTTTCTCAATTTAACGCCAGACGATATTTTTCGACAATCCACGTGACAAATGCAAGCTCTGCTCGGGGTAAAGACCGGATGGGAATACTCCATATATAAAGAAAAAAAAACTGGCAACGCTTGGAAGCAAACGATGAATGTTTCAGATTTGGAATCGAAAGATTTTTATCTGTCTTTCTACCACATAAATTTTTACTCTGATCCTCAGTGTCAACTTTTCCCCGCGTCAAAAATATTTCTTTTTTTAGTCTGAAGAATTTTATTGGGATTTCCCAACCGATACGTCGAAAATGTCTAGCGGGTTTAATATATATATATATATATATATATATATATATATATATATATATATATATATATATATATATATATATATATTGTTCTTCTTTTCAAAGGATTCGATTTATGTTCATTTTAAATAAACTTGTTCGAGGAAAAAAGTGTTCCGTGGAACAAAATATTCGAAAAAAAGAACTGAATATTCTTGCAAGAAAAGATATGAAAGTAATATGCACTCTGCTGTTCTTTTTAGAAGATAATTCTTTTCTTATTTAACAACAGAAAATTTTTTCGCGATATTGTTCGTTTTTATTTTTTCTAATCCTTCTTATTCTAGTTGATTGCAGTTTAATTGATTAAAATTGTGTTCTTATAAAATATTTTTAGCCCACGAATAAAATATTGCAATAATTAAGAATCGTTTGTTGGTATCAATTTTTCTTAATATAATTTAAAGTTATCTGCGAAATATCTTTTTGTTCTTCTATTAAAGACTAAAAATCATTGAGAAGATTCTGTTTCTATAGAAAAAACGTTTTCGGAGATCAACATGATAACTAAATAATATATATTCATGTTTTGAAAGGTTTGAAATTTATGTTATTCTGTTCTTTTTAGAAGATAATTCTTTTCTTATTTACTTATTATTAAAGTCCTTTACCAACATTGTTGGGTTTGTTTTCCCTTGATCCTTTTTATTCTTGTCAATTAGAGTTTAATTGTTTAAAATTGCTTTCCTATAAAATATTTTTTGTTCGCCAGTAAAATGTTGCAATAATTAAGAATCTTTTATCAGTATCACTTTTTTTTATATAATTTAAATAGTTATCTAATTTTACAATCTTTTATTAAAAACGAGGAATCTTTGAGAAGATTCTGTTTTCTAGAAAATGTTTCAAAGATCAGAACGAAAAATAAGAGATATTCTTGAATACGAAGGTTCAAAATATATGTTATGCTATTCTTTTTAGATGATAATTCGCTTCAACAACTATTTTTATTTATTTAATGGAACAAATTCTCTCCATAATTTTCGTCTTTTTGCTTTTTTTTTTTTTTTTAACTTTGTATTATATGTTACATAAAGAAAGTATAGCAAAAAATATCTGTCTGTCTGTGACAATGATAACTCATGGACCCTCTGAACTTGAAGGATGAAATGTATGGTATGGTATGAAGGTATGTTATCTTTATTTCAAATTTGTAGATTTCCAGCCAATTTTGAGCAAAATCCTTTTGGAGGAAGTCTATTAGTCCCCCTGTTCGAATGTAATTTATGAAGATAACTACAAAACGAAGAGAGCTAGGTAGATAAGATTCGGTACAAGAATTTAATATCTATAATGTAGACACCCATGGAATTTTGGATCGAATCCAATGTGATGTTGACCGTCTGTCGGTCTGTATTTCCAGAAATATATTAACGAGATCACTCAAGAATTCAATGAGTTCAATATATATTCAATTTGATATGGAATTTTGTAATTACATATATAGCATTTTGTCAAATTCTGGTTTGAATCGGTTGGTAAAGACGCATCTAAATTATTCTATTTTCGGATGTTATTAATCGCATTTCGTATTAATCGCCAAAGTTGGCACAAAAGATTTAATAAAAATGCTTAATTTAAGTCAAAAGTTAATATTTCGTAACTATTGTTCGCCAGTGCCATGCAAGGCATTTTCTTGTGTAACACCTTTATTAGAAAGTATGCGAGAAAATTTTTGGGAGACCACTTCCAGGTTCTACTCATGTTGGAGAATTATAAGTAATATTTGCCAGTATGATTAATATTAAAACTATATAATATTAGCATTACAAACGTTAATGTATGTTAGATAGGTATGATTTTTATATAATTCTCAATTAAATAAAAATTTAAAGAAAGGAAAGCCATTATTTCAATAATACTAATAGGAACACGAATAAAATAGATGAAATCATATCGTGATTATTTTTCGATTAGTTTTTAGTTACTGAAAATAATTATCCTTTACTTACGAAGTAAACACGAAAATGGACAATAGAATAAGATGGGAACTATTTAAATATTTATAAGTAAATATTTTATCTAGGGACACTTAAATTAACTTAGAGCTTGCTTCCAGACCAAAAGGAAAATGAATAAGAGTTTATGTAATTTAATAAGCTTTGTTGCAAATCACTCTTCATTATTTATTTGCATTCCTTTCAAAAAACCTGAGATTATCATCGAGATAACAACTGCTGGATAATTTAAATACGTTTTGTAAGCTTATAATTTAAGTGTCATAGAATTCCAGAAATAAATCCTCCTTTGCACTTAATCAAGTCATTTTTTAATCTCATAATCTTCCACATGTTTTATATTAGTTTCTTAAATATTTTCTGATAAGAAATTTATAGACACAATTGCAATTTTAATTATAGAATATCCAAATATAAAATTTTCGTTGCACTGTTCAATACAAAAGAAATTATAAGCGAATTTAATTGGAGGAAATACATAAAATACTTATTAGCAAGCAATTGATTTAGTTTCAAAACTAAGAGTACAAGCTTTAGGAAAAATCACTTATAATATCAAAATTCCCTTGTACCGCACACTTTATTTTTAAATAACTTTATAATAAATATTAAAAATTATTTTTAGATAACATTGTAATCATGGCCTAATAGCTAATTTTTAATAAAAGATATATATATATATATATATATATATATATATATATATAATATAATATAAGGTGTTGCCGAATTCGATACACAAATTCAGAGAGGTGATAGTAAGCATCAAGAATATTAAGTATCAATATACAGGATAGGTTCCTAAACGACGTTTAGTAGGTGAAAATCAAAAAAAAAAAATATGGGGAGCCCCAAAATTGTTGTAAACTTTAAAAAAATTAATAAAACAATAATAAATGATGTTTGAACTTATCACAAAATAATAAATTATGTAAGCACTTAGGTTATTTTTCCTGCGCCTAACATGCCATTTTGATGATCCAGGGGGGTTGTAAATTACTGAAAACAAAAAATATAGTTTTTATAATCTTTATCTGCAAAAATATTAAAACTTGGTTGGACTACATAAAAAAGTAAGCAATTTTTTTAATGGAAACAAATACTCACAAAAATATAAAAGGTAATTTTTTACATCCTTTAAAGTATTTTTTTGTAATAGAAGAATAGGCTATTTCTAAAGTTTAGAAATGAACTAAGGCTTAGAAATTGAACAGAGTGGGCACTTGATATGATATAAAGCTGATATTAGCAGAAACTTATGTTTATTTTCTAATACGATAATTTGTCTGTTTTATTATTCAAATAAAAACGGGCCATTAAAAAAAGACGGACAAAATGAATTTATTATCAAAAATTATGTACAAACCAACATGTCGACATAGTTTCATGCAAGGTAGATATTTATGAAATTGATGGGTGGACTAGATTTTCTATCCTTTCATCGAAAAGTGTTGCCATCAATGGTGGACTTTAACGTTGCTTTGAAGGTACTCATTAGACTGGAAGCTTTGGCCTCCTAGCCGGTTCTTCAGGGGTCCGCGGTGACCTGGTGGTAAGGTTTCGGCTTCGGAACCGGAGGGTTTCAGGTTCGTGAACCGATTCCACCAAAGAACCGTCGTGTAAGGAGGTTCGTTGCACGTTAAATCCGTCATGGCCAAACGTCCTCCCGCTGATGTGGTGTGGTGTGGAGAGGGGGGTGCCAGCTCAATTGTCGTTCTCGTCATCTGACCGCGGTTCAAAATGACGAGGTCCGTCCCAAAATAGCCCTAGTGTTGGTTTAAAACAGGACGTTAATATAACTAAACCAAACCGGTTCTTCAGTTCAGAAAAGAGATGGAAATCATTCGTCTCTAAGCCGCGTTCTCAATGATGAAGGTTAAGAAGGAAGGGCTGAGGTAATAGATCTTGTTCAACGAATTGATCAAACACTTTGAAATTATTGTATGTAGATAATATATCGCCTTTTGTTTTTCAATTGTGCTATTCCCTTGAATTTGTTATGAGAGACAGGAGTTGGGAAAAAGATAGCAAACCTTCCAAGGTCACGGCAAATCCGCCAGACTTCTTTGTCTTCTCTCTTTATCCAATGTCCGAATAATATGACCCAATACATGACGTTTTGAGTTTCATAAAATAATGAAGAAAGAAGAAAAAAAATATTTTAGATGTCTAATTTTTAATTGATCTGATCCAAGTTTTATCACAAATCTACGGTCATAAAACAACATTCCAAATTTCATTTATCTTAGTCATCGCGTTTTCGAATAATCGCTTTCATATGCATACAAATAAGCAACAGCCAGTCAACTAAATTGAAGATTTTAATCCAGAATTTCATACACATCTATATTTCTGATGATAAGACTATGTATCGTGTTTCACTCTTTGAAAATTTGAGATATTTCACTCTCTTGCACATGGACAGACAAACGGATTTCCTTTTAACGAATATCGGCCAAAGTTTGATAAAATATTCTACTCAAATTTCAACAATCTGGCCTAGCCCAGTTTTGTGTTAACGGTCCAAAAAAAATAAAAAAAATCTGAATTCAAGGAGGTTTGAAAGTTGCATCTTCATTAATATCTAGTTCTTCATTTTTTTTTATGTATGCAATATATTCTTTTTTAATATCCGAGAAAATATAAAAAGAAAGAGAAGATGGACAGAAAATTATCTAATACTTTAGATAAACATAATTGTTTCGGCTTAGATAAGCTAAGCATTTCCTTTCTCGTCAATTAGATAAAAGGAAACTACATTTAGTACTTTTTAACAGAAAGCTATTTTTATACAGATTTTTTTTTCTGTTCTATTGCCTACTCCGTCATTATTTGATAATTTTTTATTCTGACATGTGGTGTCGATATGTATAATCATCAATCATGCTTCCTGCCATTAAGAGGACCCTCAAATGCTCATAATACTCCTCAGCTCTGCTTCCACTTCATCATTTTAGAGCGATATCTTTCCTGATGGGTTTAAGTATTCTCCAGAAGAGCTGGTAGTGTTTAAGTGATCATGTAGAGTGATGAAGTGCTTTTTAGAAGTCTCTACTATTCTTTTATCTTGCATTAAGAAACGGGGAATTAATAAAAAGAAACCAAACTCTATATTTTGTAAACACTTGCTTTAAATATAATTTATCTTTTTTTTTTTTTTGCGAAACAATTGTTTGATCTGTTTGTTGTTAGTTGTTTTTGGCATTTAATTGATTCGAGGCAAAAGTGGCAATATTTAATTTCACTTTAATCTCTTAAGTAACCCTCCACCCCCGGGAGACCACCTTGAAATGAGGATGAGATGCTTCCGTGATGGTGGTTGGATCTCGCTACCCTGGAGGGTACACTAATAGGTGGGGGATCTGACTCCTCCCATCGATGACGGGACGTACTTCCTTCGGGGAGGGTTGTACCGTGGCCGGTGACGGCCCTTAGGACTCAATCACAGTTCCCGCCACTGTTGCGGTTGCTGCGGTCCGGTCATTCAGTTTTATGGTTTAAATCCGTGTGCCTTCGTGGCGGGTCGGAGAGTTAGATGGCTGACTTAATCTCTTAAGTAGAACCTTTTCATGATTCCCTCAACAGAATATTTTTATGAATCATACTGTGGTAGATATACACCTGCATTATTGTTTTAGCCTTACATTGCACTCTGAACATTTCCTAATGGAATCACGTCCCATGACATCACAGGGCCATTAAAGCCGTAAATGTACTCATAATCTACCTTCAGATTTCTCGTTGCCCTTCACAGTATTCGAACCTTACTTTTTGATTCCTGCTGCTCATATAATCAACATAATCTTTCTTCCTTAGTTTCAAACAATAGAAGAAAATCCTATTAAATATTTGATAAAAAATGGAAAGGATTTCCATTTCATTGAATCAATAAAAATCTTTTCCGCTAGTTATATGAAGAATTGCTGTCAATAAAAATGTCTTCCTTTATATATCATTTCATATCTGAGGGTAATTATATATGTAATCTTTATTACATTCCGAAACGAGTAATAAATAAATGACATTGAAAATTTAATAACTATATTCAGGCATACTTTTTTAATACGCTTCTCATTGTTTCTTTTATTATTCAATAGGTTTACCGTGGAGGTCAGCTGGCGCCAATGCAGTGGACACCTGATTCTCAAGCAAATTTTACCTCTGAAGGCTCTACGCCATGGCTGCCCATCCACCCAAACTACATGACCAGGAATGTTGATTGCAAAGAAGACCAACTGCAACTCTTCAGGAAACTTGCAGAATTGAAGAAAAGTGAAGAAGCCATGTTGACAAATTACGGTGCGAGAGAAACGTCTCTAATGCATACCCTTGCTGTACGCTTCAGCACACCTTTTGAAAATGAAGGCTTTGTTTATGAGTGGTACCAGAATCCCTGTGGGTTAGTCGGTGCTCGAACTGTCCTGGGAGACGTTTTCTTGTTGGCCAATTTCGGAACTGAATTCTTGGGGTTCAACGATGATACCTCATGTCAGATTGGAAGCAGTATAACCTCATTCATAACCACCGAGTATATGACCAAACAAATAGAGGTTATCCTCGCTACAAATAATTTGCAGAAAGATAGCGAAGTATTGAGGGATCTTCTTCTGGAACCTGGGGAAGCCATAATTGGGCGTTTCATAACATGAAGTGCATGCTGATTTGCATTGTTTTTTTGTGAAAAAACACATTTGATAAAAGAACAATAGACTGAACAATGTCATTTTAAGCATTTAACGATTTGAGAATGTTTTAGTGCTTCACGGTTTTTAAAAATGAGTGAACTTATTCTGATTTTTAAACTGATAAGTAAACTGATATTTGTCTTTAATGAAAGATATAAACTGTTCACGGAAGTTTGAAAAGTAATGACTGATGACAATGTCCATCATTAATTATGGAGTTTGGTAAGGAAACAGAAGTCCCAGCTGGAATTTTACCAAAACTTTTCAAGGACAAAAATGATGTACATATTTCAGTGTGGTGATAGTGGAATGTGAACATATAAACATTTAATCCTTTCATTTCGTAATATATTATGTTAATATTTTCTCTGCTTATGTAACAAAAATAGAAAAAACTTTAATTACTAGTACCTATTTTTTTCATTTATGAAATAAAAATGAAAGGTGTCCCAAAATTAACGCAAGATTTTAATTTGACACAATTCGTGCAGTAAAGTTTGGTAACCCGATTAAAAAAAAAAAAAAAACACTTGACAGCTGATAGTTTAAATAGAGCGTTACGCGATAGAAAACAACATGTTAATGCAAAATTTGAATTAAATAAAAAAAAACGGAATTTTTTTCTTTAAATTGTTATATTTTTATTGAATCATAATGTACTCAAGATAGTTTCAGATATAGAATAACAGGACAAATGGCCTCCACCACTTTGTTGGCAGATACGTACTTTTTTGTCGAAATTTTCTTGACCATTTTGCATAAATGTGGCTAACTTTCGTTGATGTGGCGTGGAATTTCCTCTTTCAATGCACGCGTGCTTGTGGGATTGATACCATAGACATTTGACTTCAAATAACCCTATAAAAATAAATCCAATGGTGTTAAATCACACGATCTAAGAGGCCAATTTTCAAATTTTCGAACTGTGGGTACAGACTTTCATTATTATTGAAATATTAGCCATCATTGAAAACACGCTTTTCTATCGTGTAACGCTCTGTTTTTAATTTGTTAAACTCTAAATTATTCTTTGTCAAACGGTTTTTTAATAGGCTCGCCAACATTTTACTGCACGAATGGTCAAACTCAACTCAAAAATTGCGTTAACTCATTGAGGTACGAACTCAAAAATTGCGTTAATTATGAGAAAACTTTCCTTGTCCCAATAAATGAGAAAATTCAAAAGATCTTTTGAATAAATAAGTTTCAATCAAAATTAGGCGGAGTTTTGCATGGACACAAATTAAGATTGAAACACCAATTCTTAATTTTTCAGTCCCGAATATATATTTAATATATATCCCTATTTTTATTTTATTAAATACTTATGAACTGTTTGAAAACTACAAGAAGAGTCTTAAAACTTTTGAGATTTTTTTGTTTCCTGTTTATGAATATATATATGAAATATGATGATAAAGAAGAAGAATATAATTATGAAGTTAAACATAATATTTATACAACTTAAACCAATTAGATTTCAATCGACGTAGTTAAACTAAAAATTTTTCAAGCGCTAATTATTCAAAATTGAAAAGCAATTTGGTTTTTTATTAAAACATCTGTATCGGAAAATTGAGTCAGATCAGAAGGGAATATTTATAAACATTAAAAATTAGAAAAGAATTAAAAAAAATACAGCTTCTTGAATTATAAATTTAAAAAAATATTAAATATAGTTCAGACATTTTTAAAAAGAAATTTTTGATCAAAAATATTTACTTAATTGTTTTTGCTATTTTTTTTCAAATTTCGACGAATTAAAAAAAATAACTTCTTAATCTTTCCGATTTTTACGTGACAAGGAGTCGTGTAATAAATTTTAAAAAGCCCTGACAAAAATGCCTTTAATTTAAAATTTAAATTTGCGAGAAAAAATTTGAAGTTTCCTTTGGATATAATTTGCTTGCTTTGATTTCTTCTGGCCAAATCATTTGAATATTTTGTTATGAAAAATTAAACTTGATGAATATTTGCAGGGATTAATTTTTAATTAATCATATTTGTGTGCTTCATATTTCATTAAGGAATAATGCATTATTTTTAGCTACTGATTGAATTAGTAATTTCTAAATAGTTCTAAAAAATACAGTAATTAAATAAAAGAAATATAAATGGGAGTATTTGAAAACTTTTTTATTAATCTTTGTTCCACTAACAAACTTCAATATTTTATGTAATATTACATTCCTAATAATAACTTAAAATGTTTGCAGTGTCAAATAATGAAGTGTGTATGATTTTGTATATAACTAAAAAATTTTTAATATTTTTTTGCTGCTAACTAAAAAATATTTCCTTTGAATATCATAATAATTAAGTAAAAGATGTTTTTTTTTTCAGTTGAAGTAATGAAGTGAAAAAAAAATTGTTTTTTCACCAATGGGAAATATAAATTTTTTAGAGCAAGAAATTATAGAATATAAAACACGAAGAAAAGAATTGAAAATATATAAGACCTAAATATCGTTTAGATATTTGTATTTAATTTGTTGTAGTATCCATTACTAAATGATTTTGTGTACAAGTGTAAAACTGACAGCACAGAATATATTTACATAATTTCTAATCACTTCTAAAAAATTATTCTTACTTTATAACCATTAATATGATCTTATAGTCTAAGTATACTTGAAGTATTTCGATAATTGACAACGTCATTTGCTAAATTATTGTTTGTCATTTTTATTAATTTAATTAATTTTTAATTGTCAATCGATTAATTAAATTAATTAATTAATTAATTAATTTTATTAATTTTTTAATTAAAATAAAGTACATGATACTTATAATGTTTCATTATAAATTAGAAAGATGTCATTTTATGTTTATATTTGTAAAAATGTATTGACGCATTTCATTATACAATAAAAATTTGTATCTATATATATATGATTCTTTTTTTCAATCTAGTTTCCTATGTGCTTTAATTGATTGGAAACAATAATTTTAGAAAATTGACATTTAACAGAAATTAACAGAAAATTAATATTTAATTTGGATGTATTTTTCGAATCCCATTTCACTTTGCATAAAATTGAAATATGTAGAGGTAAGGTTTCTTTAGAAATCATTAAAAATGTGAACATATTTTAAATTTTAAACTCTAGTGGAAAAATTAAAACTATATATATATGTGTGTGTGTGTGTAATGATATTTTAAACTCTTAATTTAATCCAAATTAATTTCCAAAACTTTATCTTGTTTTAGTCCATCGTAACTTCATTCTAAAATATTTCTTGATCCAATTCCACTTTCGGTTTAATTAATTCTGTTGTAAAAATAATGCACCATCAGTACTACATATCAAATCAAAAGTGATCCCTTTCGTTGCCCTTGAAAAGGTGTCAAAGGTCACCACGTGTATTGAATTGGCGCTTGACTAGAAATCCTATGTTGTATAAGACTAGTGATCATTTGTTCGGCTCCTTTTTGTTTTCAGCTTTTGTGCCGCGCTGCGCCTTCTTGTAAATAATCATGTTTGCCTCGAGAGGGAATAAAACTGAATTAAAACTACAAATTCTCTTCACTGCTTCGAACCTGTATTCTGCTTCAACCAAAATTATGATACATATTATTTAGCAGGCAGGATTCGAAAATTATATATATATATATATATATATATATATATATATATATATATATATATATATATATATATATATATATATATATATATATTTAAAATGCATAGCAATCCAAACTTGGACACTACTATGACATGGCGGCAAGTTTAATCTGGTTTATTTGTTCTTTTACGTGAACGTCCATTTTTGAAACAGCACAAGGACTTTTTTAGGATGGATCACTTGTGAAATCAGGAAGACACATCACATGGTACTTTCAAAATTTCTAAACTCCACAAACGTTAAAATGTTTGATATATATCACATTTCATACACTTTAGGTACATAATTCCAATGGATCTTTGGTGAAAAAGGATTTCGAACCATGCATCTTATGATCCTGAAGCTAAGGCCTTACCGCTAGGTTGGCGACACAACTTGGCGATAAGAAGAGAGTTCCAGATATGAAATTCGATTACTTTTAAGAATCTTATGCCCTCCAAAACTACGAGCACTCTGGCACAGAAATGTTTAACCTATTGGCAACGGGAGATTTCAAAACACGAATTGCTACTAGGAATCCTGACTTTAACATTTGGCTGCAACAATACAACTTGTTGGCAAATGGAGAAATCCAATTTCAAAACTCGAATTTCTGTTAGGAATCTTGGGTTTAGCATTGGGCTGCAATTTTAATTTCGAAACAAGAATTTCGGTTAGGAATCCTGAGCTTAACCTTAAGCACTCCAGTGCCACTGCTGAAATTGTAGCATTTAATACAAACTGATTATAAACGTAAAGTTCCAATTTGGATACCGATTTCTTTTTGAAATCGGGATTTTCCAATTCATCTTATTCTTTAGGATTCGAATTTTAGAATCCAGATCTAGGATTGTTTGATCTCCCTGTTTCAAATAAATATGCTTTGTGAAGATTTACTTTCGATATAAATCAGAAATTCGATAAAATCACAGCTCGTCGTCAAAGTTTGCTATTGTTTGTCACTCTTTTTTCACTCTTTCTTAACGGAGAATTTGTTATTTATACATACGATATTTTACGATATTTTGGAAAATACGATATTTTTAAGTGAATTCAAACTCTTTTTCATATTTTTCTTTTAGCAAAGAAGATGTACAGTACCCTCATGAAATTGATCAGCATTTAGAATCTTAAATAACGTCAAGATATCGTTCAATATCTTCTGCTTGTAGTTTTACGCGAAATTGTCATAACTGTACAACACATGTTTATCAATTATTGTAAATTAATATTTATCGCATGCTTATTTTTAATCAAGCTGGAAATAAGATTTTGATGAATTGCCATTCTATTATAACTAACTATAAGAAATTTAGTTAATCAAGACTTTTATATTTTTCAAGCCGGCGTCCTGGCATAGGGGTAGCACGTTTTCCCCGTGATCTGGGCGTCCTGGGTTCGAGTCCCTGTTTGGGCATGGTTGTTCTTCCGTTGTTCTATCTGTGAGATGTGTGAATGTGCCCTCCTGTAAAAAGGGGTTGTGCAAGCGAATGAGTGATGCGTGAGTAGCAAAGTCGTACTCTTGGCCCTAGCTGGCGCTATTATAAAACCCAGAGACGCTCCCCTACCGGCTTAAATCGCTGTCTTCGTAACAGCGGGCTTGTTAATGGCAAGTGCCATAAGAAACAATAATATTTTTCAATAAGTGCTTATGATATATCGCATTAATTCCATCAAATATCACTTATTTATTTACGCTTGATTTAATTCAATCGCCAAGTATCACATGTTTTTTTGTTGATGTGTCCTAGCAGTTTAGACATAGGAATAAGGTTACAAATGTTGTTTTTGTTATCTGAGCATGATTAAGACTTACGAAGATATTCCCAAAATATATCTGCATTGCTTCATAAAGGTATGTAAATATTTTTAAACTATACAGGCATAAAAAATATTTTCCTCATAGTTATTAAAATATGCTGTTATAAAGTCGTCGATATAACATTATTCGTGTGGATGAAATAACAAAGATATATTAATAAGCACAAATAGATAAAAAATAATGATATATCGCATCAATTCCACCAAATATTCCTTATTTATTTAAACATAGGTTACCTTGATTCAGACGGTTAATATCAAATGTCCTTTCGTTGGTATAACCTAGAAATTTGGAGGTAAAGACACCATCACCAGTGTCTTTTTTATTATCTGAACATGATTAAGACTTATGAAGATCTTACCAAAATATCCATGTATTGCTTCAGAAACATATGTAAATATGATTCAATTAAGCTGACATAACAACTTTTTCTTTCTTCATATTGAAATTTGTTTTTATAATGTCTTCAATGGTATTCGTGGATTGGGCTGCAAAAATATATTAATTATCATAAATTTATAAAAAATAATTGTCTCTCGTACTTTTATTCATTCTGTTTCCAATCATAATATTTACTTTTCTGTTGCCAATGAAACATTTTATATTTTATTAAAAAAATTAACTTATGCATTTAAAAATCATATAATTACATTGCTGAATTAAATGTTAGTTTTTATTTTTTTTTTAAAAAATGAAATAAGAATAAAATTTGAAAAAAAAATTAGAATTTTTGATTATATTAATTTACAAATAAACCAGTGTTTACTGTAAATTAACAATTTGTTTGATTAAATTAGTTATAATAATGATTTTCTATTACTAATTTATAAAAAAGCATTTATATGATTTGCACTTTTAATTCAAGAAAGAGATTATTGTATGATCAAATACATGCTCTAGAATTAAAAGTATTAATGTTTCTATATATTTAAATAAATTTTTGTATTTAAGAAATTTTTTTTAATGTTGCAGGTAAGTAATTATATTTTCACTTACTTCCTTTCAATTTATCTATTTATATGTAAAAAAACAATATGCCTCAAATTCAGTTTTTCAACAATGATTTTATTTATTTATTTATTTTATTTTAGTGTTATTTTATATCATCTAAACTTTAGCAATATCAAAAATATACTATGCATATTTCATCTAACATATGAGCGTAAATTAATTAATTTTAAAATGAAAATGATTATAATTTTAGGTATAAAACGCATCTCAAGATATCAGTTTACAATTTTGATTATTTTTATGAAACAAATTCATATTAAAATCAAATTAAAAGGATACTGATAAAATCTGTATAAAATCTGTTATTTTTTTATTTTAATATTTATTTTTTTTCATTTTCAAATACCCTATAAGAAAACATGTTTATAGTAAATTAAAGCTTGATAATCGACGTATATGTACATATATATATCAAAAATTCGGCCTGTTAAGAAAACACGCTTTAATAATGGTTTGAATAGTTAAAATAATTTTAAAAATTTATTCATTACCTAAGAGTTGTATAACTAACTTCTAATTTTTTTTTTTTTCAATATGTACTTTCAGCAAAGCATAGCTATGTAAATTTACTGAAGAACCTTTCCGCATTTCTTCATCTTTTCAAGAAAGCTACCAAACGACAATCAGGGAAAGAAAGAATTTAAAGTGTAAACATGACTTTTAAATACATAAAAAAATTCGAAAGTCTAAAAGACTACCTTTTTTTCTTTAACAAAATTCCCGATATTTGTCTCTTTTTTTTTTCACAAATATCCTGAAATGAATTTTGAAAAAAGTCTGCGTTAACCCATTATAATTTATAGCTCACACTGAAAAGATTCTTTTCATCAATATTCGGTATTCAAAATGAAAAAGACATCATAAAGCCAGGACAAAAACGGAAAAGTAAACTTTCAAAGCAGTTTAGAAAACTTTGGATAAAAATGTCTCATCTTTTCGAAAGAGATAAAAAAAAGTAAGGACATAAAAAAAAAATATTCTTAAATTCATTTAGTCTGTTAAGTCAACCTGCAAATCAGGACAAAATATTTTGTCCTTTCCGGTTTCATTTATTCATGCAGTTTTTCTTATCAAAAGAAACTGATAAATTTTTGATTCTTTCACAAAGTCTTAGAATTACACTTTATTAAGGCTTTTCTCAGTGGCGTGTAAGATTAGGTGGTGTAAAAAATGTTTAACTTTGTTTTCGAAAATGTAAACATCTTGGATCAAAATTTATTCTGTACCGCCATTTTATCTAGTTGAGTAATTTAAGAGCAGCTGCATACTACTTTGAGTTTACTGAACAAATTATTATTTTATATGGTGCTTATTTTTAACAAAAAAGAGAAAGAGAGAGAAAGGTAGAAAATAAAAATTCAATATATGTTGGATTTTTTTTTTCCTTTTAACTCTTTTTGTAGGAGAATCACGTTTTATCAGCTTGTTAAGAGTAAAAATGCTTTTGTTTTAAGTTTTCAAGGATTTTTTTTCCTGTCCTTTTAAAATTGAGACAAATAAAAAAAATAAAGACCAAAAGAACATTCTATTCAAAATTCCAAGTAAGCCAATTTAAGATCGTAAAAACAGAATATTGTTATTTATATATTTAACAAACTATAATATGGAATATATAATTGTAATATAGCAAATAGAATTTACAAAATTAAAATAACTTTACATTAGATTATTTATACGAAAATAATCTATATAACTGTATTAAGTCAGTAACACAGGGTGGTTATAATTAAAGTACCACTTTCAAATGGTCAAAAAAGGAAAACTACTGGACCAAATGTTATCAAACTCGGTAATAATTTCAAGGGAGTCATGGGAATTTCTTTTCTGCCAAAACAAAGTTCAAAAACTCACCACCAGGGGCAAAATGGGGCATGTAATATTATTAAGTAAAATAGGACATGAAGACACCGGTTTCTAATCGTTTCTGAAACGTGTTACAAAACATGTTCAATGTGTGTTATCTCAAAAGCACTGTTTATGGTGATAACCTAAACAATTTGGCAGTAATGAAAGATGAGATACACCGACATCTGCGTAACATCCCTCCTGATATGCTAAGAGCTACTATTGAGAATGCAATAATGCGATTTAATTTGCTTTCAGAAAATGGTGGACTACAGACTGAACATTTTATGTAATACATTTCAGAAACGATTAAACACATTTTAAACCAATGTCTTCGATGTCATTTTAAACTGATGTAACCTATTTCAACCGATGTCCTATTTTGCTTAACAATATTGCATACATTTGTTATTTCCTCCAGGTAGTGAAATTTTGAATTTTTTTGGCGGAAAAGAAATTCCCATCACCTTCTTTAAGCCATTACCAAGTTTGATAATATTTGGTCCAGTAGTTTTCCTTTTTTGACCGTTTCAAAGTGGAACTTTAATTATAACCTTCCTGTATAATTTTAGGTCAGAAATATATTTTCTAATATAAAAGATTGTTGAGAGGAATTAAATATGATAACTCATTGCTAAAAAATCAGTGAGAAAGTGTTTAAAATTTAAAAAAAACTGCAAAATGTAAAAAAAAAAAAACTGCGATATAGATTTATTTCAAAATTGCAAGTATTTCAAAAATTGTAATATTGATTTATTTCAAAATAGCGATATATTTTAAAAACTGTAATATTGATTTGTACAAAGCAAAAGGAATTTATTCCAGAAATTGCCATTTCATAAATAGAATGTTTCATAATGTTAGTGGGGCATGTATAGCACAGCCGTTATGTCAGAATTACATTAATTAAGTTTGAACTTCTTATTTTTAAAAATGAAAAATATTAACTATTGCTTCCACTTAAATTCGGATATAAATCCATATTTATGAACAAATTCATAAATATAAATAAATGAAATATTAATTAAATTCAATTTCATGAATCGACAAATTAATAAAATAAAATGCTTGCCAATAATAAAGAAATTTGAATGATTGAATTATGACTCCAGCAGTACTGAAAAATTTAACATAAAATGATTTATTTGAACAACTGGACAGAAAGACTTCTGAATAGATTTCATTCAAAATTAGATAGAAATCTACAATCTAGTCATAAAAAACGATATGCCGAATTTCATCTGTCTAGCTGAAATAATTTTTGCGTTATCCTGCTCACAAGCGAACAGACTGACAGAATTCCAAAAAATCCATTTTGAACATGTCTGGACATTTCGATTCCTCAAAACCTCGACTTCGAATTTTTTGAAAATAATAATTGTTTTCCTTGTATACTTCATATATGATAAAGTGAAAACAAGTACTAAGTCATAAATCCACAAAATCATTTTTCTAAAGTTATAATCATTTAAACAATTCCTCAAAAGCTTGAATTGAAAGTTTTCAAAATTTTATCACTTTTTTTTTTCATACTTCATAAACGGGGTCGAATTTAATCTGTTTAACTGAAATCATTTTCGCGTTAATGTGTTCACAGTAGGACAGAGTGACAGAATTCCAAAAATGCATTTTGAACATGTCTGAACATGCTGATTCCTCAAATTCTCGGCTTCAAATTTTTTGAAAATTATAATATTCTTCCTTATATCCTTCGTAGATGATAAAGTAAAAACAAGCACAAAGACACAACTCTAAAAATTCATTTTTCCAAACCTTTGTTAAATTTGATTTCAAAATTAATACAAATTTTCAAATATTGAATTTGTGTTCTAAATTTTACCTTCTAACTCTCTTAATTTTGTAGTTATGGCATTAACTTACATTTGAGCAACTGGACAGAAACAATTCTGAATAGATTTCATTCAAAATTAGATAAAAATCTAATAGGTAATAGGTAATCTAACAGCTTTGTTATAAAGAGATATATCGAATTTCATCTGTCTAACTGAAATCATTTTTTACCTTATCTTGTTCACAGCAGGACAGACTGACAGAATTCCAAAAATGCATTTTGAACATGTCTGAACATGGTGATTCCTCAAATTCTCGGCTTCAAATTTTTTGAAAATTATAATATTCTTCCTTATATCCTTCGTAGATGATAAAGTAAAAACAAGCACAAAGACACAACTCTAAAAATTCATTTTTCCAAACCTTTGTTAAATTTGATTCCAAAATTAATACAAATTTTCAAATATTGAATTTGTGTTCTAAATTTTACCTTCTAACTCTCTTAATTTTGTAGTTATGGCATTAACTTACATTTGAGCAACTGGACAGAAACAATTCTTCTGAATAGATTTCATTCAAAATTAGATAAAAATCTAATAGGTAATAGGTAATCTAACAGCTTTGTTATAAAGAGATATATCGAATTTCATCTGTTTAACTGAAATCATTTTTTGCCTTATCTTGTTCACAGAAGGACAGACTGACAGAATTCCAAAAATGCATTTTGAACATGTCTGAACATGCTGATTCCTCAAATTCTAGGTTTCAAATTTTTTGAAAATTATAATATTCTTCCTTATATCCTTCGTAGATGATAAAGTAAAAACAAGCACAAAGACACAAATCCAAAAAATCTTTTTTCCAAACCTTTGTTAAATTTAATTCCAAAATTGATACGAATTTTCAAATATTGAATTTGTGTTCTAAATTTTACCTTCTAACTCTCTTAATTTTGTAGTTATGGCATTGACTTACATTTGAGCAACTGGACAGAAACAATTCTTCTGAATAGATTTCATTCAAAATTAGATAAAAATCTAATAGGTAATAGGTAATCTAACAGCTTTGTTATAAAGAGATATATCGAATTTCATCTGTTTAACTGAAATCATTTTTTGCCTTATCTTGTTCACAGAAGGACAGACTGACAGAATTCCAAAAATGCATTTTGAACATGTCTGAACATGCTGATTCCTCAAATTCTAGGTTTCAAATTTTTTGAAAATTATAATATTCTTCCTTATATCCTTCGTAGATGATAAAGTAAAAACAAGCACAAAGACACAAATCCAAAAAATCTTTTTTCCAAACCTTTGTTAAATTTAATTCCAAAATTGATACGAATTTTCAAATATTGAATTTGTGTTCTAAATTTTACCTTCTAACTCTCTTAATTTTGTAGTTATGGCATTAACTTACATTTGAGCAACTGGACAGAAAGAATTCTTCTGAATAGATTCCATTCAAAATTAGATAAAAATCTAATAGGTAATAGGTAATCTAACAGCTTTGTTATAAAGAGATATATCGAATTTCATCTATCTAGCTGAAATCGTTTTTTGCCTTATCTTGTTCACAGCAGCACAGGCTGACAGAATTCCAAAACTGCATTTTGAACACGTCTGAACATGGCGATTCGATTCCTCAAATTCTCGGCTTCCAATTTTTTTGAAAATAATATTTTTTTTTCTTTGTATACTTTGTACAGGATGGTTATAATGAAAGTTCCGCTTTGAAATGGTCATAAAAAGAAAACTACTGGACCGAATACTATCAAACTTTGAAATAGTTTAAAAAAAGTCATATAAATTTCTTTCCCGCCAAAAAAAAATTGTTCAAACACTCAACACCAGGGGGGAATGCAATATGCATATATGGCGCTGTATGCAATATTGTGTTAAGCAAATAGGACATGAAAATGTGTTTTATCGTTTCTGAAAAGTGATACAGAACATGTTCAATGTAGCATCCAACCATTTTCTGAAAGCAAACTAAATCGCATTCCTGCATTCTCAACAGAAGCTCTGTCGCTTTATTGCATCTTTTAGTTCAGCCAATTGCTTAGATTATCACCCTAAACAATGCTTTTGAGATAACACACATTGAACATGATTTGTAACTCGTTTCAGAAACGATTAAATACATTTTAAACCGATGTCTTCATGTCCTGTTTTGTTTAACAATATTACATGCACCATTTTGCCCCTGGTGGTAAGTTTTTGAACTTTGTTTTGGCGGAAAAGAAATTCCCATGACTTCCTTTAAATTTTTACCAAGTTTGATAACATTTGGTCCACTGCTTTTCTTTTTATGACTATTTCAAAATGGAACTGTAATTATAACCACCCTGTAAAAACAAGTATTAAGTTATAAATCCAGTAATACATTTTACCAAACTGAGAGTGATCTAAAAAATTCATCAAAACCTTGAATTCAAAATTCTCAAAATTATATCACTTTTTTTTTTCATACTTCATAAACAGGGAAGTAAAAACAGTATAAATATTTATTCTCCCTCCCCAAGATATTCCCGAAAGATTTATGTACAATGAAAGGACCAGGGGTGGCACATTCGAAACATGTGCAGCGGGCACTTGAAAGAATGAATTGACCGAGTGGAGGAGGTATGGTGTCAGTGAAAACCATCTTCATTGTAAGGTAGCATCTGGATTTGACATGGTGGTTTGATGTTCTGATAGGTGGAGTATTTTTCCTCATAACCCCTTGAGTAACAAGACAAAGGTTTCATACAAGGGTTTTCTGTGAAAGAATGAAAATAAAATCCATATGTTGCCAATCATTATGACCTTGATGGGTTGTATTGAAAGATTCTTGTCCAAAGATAGTAACGCAATTTCAGTTATAAATAAATGTTCAGGAATTGGAAATAAATTCATTTTATATTTAATAATTCATATTATTTTTTTAATTTGGGTTGTATTTAATATATTAAAGTAAAATTATTTCCGAATTTTATATTTTGGAATTGTGATGATATCTGTTTAATTAATCAAATTTATTTTTCAGAATTACTTTATTATTAAAAGTAAGTAGCAACTTAGAAATGGAATAACTTTATTTAATAGATTCCCATGGGGGGCACCTCGTTCCCTGCATGATGGTTGGTTCTCGCCACCCTTGTGGGTATGCGAAAAGATGGAGGTCTGGCTCCCCTCATCGATGATGGTACGTACTTCCTTAGGGAAGGATTAGCCGGTGATGACCTTTAAGACTCAACCGCAGTTCCCACCAATGTTGCTGTTGAGGTAGTCCGGTCATTCAAATTTTTTCGTGTGCCTTCCGGCGCGTTAGAGTAGCTAGTTTGTAGTTATATTTAATAGAAATAAGGCAATTTAGAATCAATTAAATAATTATTTCAATGATTCTAAATTGTTAGCCATCTTTAGCGATCACATTGTCCGCCGGAGATATTGGTGGAATGTAATTTCATTCAAACCTCTAATGTAAAACTTGATGTTCATAATTCGGTTATTATTGCACTTTTAAGTAACAAATTTTTAACGTTGTCTTATTTTCATAGCCTTATACCTACTCTTTTTATATTATGCATTAATATTTCTAAAACAGTCAAGCCACATAACATAAGAATTAATGCCATTAAAAGAACTCCAGTATCTTGGTTATCTACTTCAAATTGACTGATAATGTAATTTTTGATTCCTCGTATGTACTATCGTCAAAAAATATAAGACATTTTATATTCACCTTTTTTCTTAACGTTCGACAATAATTCCCCCTGAAGGGCACCTCATATAAGGATAAGAATCTTCTGGTATGGTGGTTGGTTCTAGCCACCCTGGTGAGTACAGAAATAGTGGGACTGGGCTATTTCCTTCCAATGTCTGGACGTGCATTCATCTGGAAAGGTTGTACCGTGACCGGTGATGGCTCTTAGGACTCAACCTCAGTTCTCGCCAATGCTGTCGTGTTAGTCCGATTATTCAGATTTAATCCGAATACCTTTAATTAGGAGGGGAGGAGTAGTCTTGTGTGGTTAACTTTCAACAATGGAAGACAATCCTGCTATTACCTTCTTGGTGAAATAATCAAATGTTTTAAATTTAGTTGTAACAACGAAATCAATTTTTGAAAATAATTAAAAAATTTCGAAACTAAATTGATATAATTAAAAAAACCAATTTTTAAAATTTTTAAAATGGTGCAAAAAAAATGTTTCTTTTAAAAGTTATTACCCAAAACTATCAAAATCACGAATAATATTAAGTTAGTTAAAATTCTAGTAAAGCTTTAAAAAAATCATTCAAAGGTGCTCTTTACCACTTTCGAAAGTACACCCTACAGAATTTCATAGTTCTAGATCATTGAGTGCACATTCCGCACATGGACATATTCTTCATCCGCAGATTCTTCTTTATTAGTATAACATGTTTAGTAAAACCACGGACAAGAGAAATTTTATCGATTTAGTTCAAACAATTTTATTTTCTGGCCGAAGTTCATTATCTAAAAGAGGAGTAATTAATTTATGTGCATTTTTATTACTAAGCGCATAAATTGTTTTGATTAATTTAATTAAATTCACTGACTTGGGGGAAAATAACTTTCGCTAAAGTAATTTCAAAATCCGATGTGAGCTTTTGTAAATCAGCGATGTAAACACGCAGTAAGTAAACATTAAATGGATGTAACATTAGAAACATATGGTAAGACATCTGTAATTAATCATAGTAATTTTGTTTAACGATTTTCATCTTATAAAATAGTTATGCTTTGCGACTACAAGTTTAACGATGAAATTATATAAATATGTCACAAAATAAATTACTTAGTTAATATCATCAAAGCCAATTAGAATTTCTGCTGCCTTTACAGGCAAGAGACTATTCCAGGAATCTTGTAAGAATAAATAGTGCCAACTTCGTTTCTTTCGTAAGACAGTAAAAACATCAAGAAAAATAAATTATCATATTTCCTAGAGTAATTTCTATAGCATATACCTTTATAAGATACCAAAAAAATCTAAAAATATATAAAACATAAAGCTGAACTCAAAAATATGATCACAAGCAATAGGCAAAACATCATGTGCAAAGAAATAAAAATAGTTCTTTTCATTTTTCTCACGATAATTCACAAATAAAAAAATTATAAAACTGACGTGCGTTTACGTTTAATATAGAAATCGACTTTCTAAATTCAGAAAGGAAGATCGACAGAAAATTTACAAAATACTGACATCTAGCCATGTGACTATTAATTTTAAAATTTATTACATTTTTTTTAAACTTTATAGTCATTGGATTCATCAACTGCTATGCTATCCGACCGTCCGACCGGTAATCAAAAGTATATTATTATTTTATATTATTATATTTTATTTTATTTTTATTTTATATTTTATATTATTTGTTTCATATATTGTTATTTTATTAATTGCACCACCTAGAAGACAGCTATGCTATTAAAAATTTTCAACTATCCAGCTCTTTCAAGGCCTGCAATATGATTTTTTTAAATTATTTCAGCCAAATAATTGAATTAATTATTAGTCTAAAATTAATTATAATGCTTAGCTACAAAATCAGTGATAAAGAAAATTATATTAACCATCTAATTAATGATTCCACTCTCCACTTGAGTATATGGAAGAAGTTTGAAATATTTTTCTAACTTTATTTATTCTTTTTAAATAAATTTATTTTTGCTATTTAAAAAATGTTATCCCTTTCCAGAATTTTTTTACTCATTTTTATCACAAATAGAGCAATATCATTATTTATCAACCTGTTTTAAAATGAATTCCATTCTTTCAAATGAGAGTGCTAAATTATATCTGAATTCGAATCACTACCCAGAAATCCTTATCTTAAATACTGGACCCAGGACCTTTCTTTACTATTTAGGAAAATCTTCGGTGCAATCTAAAAATTAAACGCCTTCTGTCCCTCAAACGCCATCAGAGCCGGCCTTATTTTTAAAAGGGCTGGGGTCAAGAAACCATTTGGAGCCCTATATTTTCTGTAAACTGAAAAAAAAAATACAAACAGAATGTTACTACCATGTGTTTATTTATTAGGAGCTTTTGTTTTTGCTATGAATTACTTCAGAAAAATTAAAATTTTTAGCAATATGTTCTTGTTGTTCACGAGAAAGCGAAATATGGCGTTTTATCTTCCAATTTCCGGTTAATCTGTCCTCTATTTAAATAATTATAAATACATAGTAATTTCTAGATTCAATATTATTCTTTGATAAACATATCAAAGAGGTCTTCTTCGCACCTTATCATGTGGATCCATTTTATTCACTACAAATTTGAAGTAACACAGCCTTTTCGGGTAGTTGTTGTTTTATTGATTTAAAACATTACTTTTCTTTCAATAAAACCCAACAATAAGTTTTCTCTAAAATTACAATAATGAATATCGAATTCAGAAGCTTAGCAATTCCAGGGAACAAGTTACAGTTTAATCACAAGCTTTTGCTTTACTAGTCAATTCTAATCGTATCAAATTCAATAACACTTAACAATCTCAGGAAATTGTAGGAATTGCAAAAGAATTCATCTAAATGAGAAATGTGCCTAGGTTCAAGAGACTAATGTCACATATATAAATCTCAAAATAAAAATTGTTCCGAAATTTATCGCAATTTTTTGACAAAATACCTCAGATTCGCAACGAACTGCAACAGGTAGTGGTCGATCAATATCCTGTTCAAAGAAAAGATCGAGAACCGTAATGGATCAATACTTTTCGTATTTCTAACGAATAAACTAAGAAATAATTATTCTTATAGTCGATATAACTCAAATCAATTGTATATTTGAAAATTATTCATTCTATTTAGCTCTTTAAAAAGTACGATGAGCTAAATCATAAAACTTTATAGTTAAAAACATTCCAAAATTATATGCTTCAATGGAAGGCATTGCTAACTGTGCAAAACTTGCTAATACTTGCAAAAAAATATGTAAACTGTCCTAACTAAAATGATACCATTTCTCTTTTGAGATTAAACAAAATTTATCGGTCTTTTAAGATTAAATAGTAGTTTTTTCGACAAATTAACAATTCGGAATCAAGATTCAAATTCTTATTCGTAAATACAACAAATTCTTTTCATGTGACACTCCATTATCAAACTTTATCTTTTTTATTCGTGAATGGCAACATGTATTGGATTTTGAAATTGCAAATGGAGGCAGTCGTATTTTGGTGAATAATACTTTGGCCTATGAAAGTTGTCTTCTCTGTTTTATGAAATTGAAATATTTTGCTGAAAAAATAGTTAATATAACTTTGGACATCCAGAAAATTTTCAAAATGGCCACGGAATGTGATTGGCTAAACTCGTCTAGATCAAATCCTTCAAAGATCTTGTTAATTGAGACGGTAAGTGTTTGTTCTTATTTTGTAAATGTAATACACCCAATGAATACTCGTATCTAATATTTATATTTAGCAACAGTTCCGATTGCATGCAATTTGTAATAATAATTAGGATTAAAGAAATATTCTTTTCAGGTAGAATGAAAGTGATTCTTTTTGTAAAAAAAATGGAATAAACTTATACACATTTTTTTAAATATCATTATCCAATCCTGATACAGTCTTTACAAGAATTATTGTTATTAAAAAGTTTGCAATGAATTTCTTCTTCATTAAATATGTTTCAAATATTTAGTGAATACTTTTTTGAATATTCTTTACTATTGGGATCATTATCCAGTCATAAAAAATGAAGTAGAGCTCCTGCAAATGTATGAACTAATATTTAAGGGCAATTCATTGTAGTAGCATCCTTGTATTGCGATATAGGGGTGTTTACATGATGACTGCATGTCAGCATGTATTTGTTGTTTAAAATGATCGAAAGCTCCTCCCGACATTGTATATGCCTAAAGTTTTCTTTAAAAGAATCTTACATATTATTTCTGATGCTAAGATTCTAATTCATGCAAGTTCTACTACAATGAATAAGATATCAACGAATAGGCCTTTTGATCACGTGTAAGAATTTTGAAGTTGAAACATCTTGTTTCATTCGAATTTGTGTTAATAATTAAGATATCTTGCCGTTCCATCCTACAACTATCAATTAACCCGGGTGAAATGTGTCGGGTGCTGAAATGAAAATTGCCCTAACCAAATGTATATGCTCAGCATTTAATTTCAATGAGACTAGATAAATTTTTTGTGTGTGATAGAGATATAAGGAATATGCCACCTTTTACTGTTTAACGTTTTTTGAAACGTTCATTGGTTTTTAATTTAAAAACTTCAAGCAATCGCCAAACAATGGCACAGTATTTTTCATAACTGTTTATGTGCATATTATCAAAATATGGCCTTTAATATAGGCACTTTTAGTTCGGAATCCTCATAATTTTGGTGTAAGTTTAGTATCGATAGAAGAAATAGACAGGTCCTGTTTTAGAATTAGCATTAGAAGTTGAAAATGGGCATTTCTATGTAATATATCTGTTTTGACATCTCTTTTTTCACTAAATAGAAATTCTTCAGAGATGAATTATTAGTGAATATGTGAAGAATTTTGATTTCTGATGTGAAATACTCAGTTTACACAGAAATACTTTATTTGTGGTTATGGGAAGTGAAAGAGAATGTTCAATATACTGTATTTCGTAATGTTAACGCTATTTTTAAGTAAATAATAGAGATATGATTCTCAAAATAATATCTTAAGGAAAATATGGAAATCTCTCCCAAATCAGATATTTTACTCATATTAAAACAAACTTAGATTACTACTGTTCGCTAAATATAATTCGGTTTTGAAATTTTACATTTTTTATAGTCTAGTGATTTACTTTACAATATTTTTATTTATATTAATAAAACTAATAAAAGCAATGAATACTAATTTCAGCTCTTCAGAAAATTTAATTCTGGAATGAAGGACTTTTTTTTACAAAAAATATGTTTTGATTAACTGCATATAATTAACAAAAATTATTAATTTTTTTTTCATTTTTTGATGAAATTGTATAAAAAAATTAATATACCTAATTGCTACAATATGAAAAAAAAATATATCTATGACACAAATAATATAACAATTTTGCAGTAAAAGTAGAAGTCAATTTTTACTAATATACATTTTACAACGCAAAAGAAATATTTTGATAGTATTTTTAATCGTAGAATTATAATCAATACAATATATATATAAAATAGCCATCTTGGTATTTTACACCATGTTTCCAGTTTAATTCGAATATTAATATAATTCTGCTATTGTCATATATCAGTCTTTTATGTAAATAATGTTTATCAAAAATGCATTTAAAAAGAATTTCAAAACACTCATTGTTGCCCTTTGGAACACTTATAGGAAACTAATAAATGGAAATTAAAACGCATAGCCACCTGGATATACGATGCACCGTAGGATTGAAGCATTCGGTGAAATCTTTCAAACGCATTGAAACGTTTCTACCAGTAAATTCCATTCATCATATAATAAACTGCTTTCCAGTTAATTAACAAAAGCACCCATAAATATTCATATGAAATTAATATTCATTTTGATTTGTATTTTAAATTTGATTTGGATTCGAACTTAAATAAATTTGTAATAATCTCTCATCTAAAAGAGATTTCGGAAGCCGATTTCATATGTAATCATCGAATTTTTCCTCTAATTTCCTTGAAACTTTTAAGAACGCTCTTTGTCTTTCTAAAAATTCAAATCTTCAGTTATATTTATTATCTTTAATTGACAATAAAATAATTCCAAACTCTTTCTTCCTTTTCAATCGCTTCTATAAATATTGATATAAAGATTGAGTCGAAAACAGTACTATATTAGTATATTTTCATTTTTCCCAGACATATTTTGAATTTTAATGAGTGTATAAAGACAAGTCATCAGTCTTAAGTTCAGAAAGTACATCGAATTAAGAATTTTGGATGATCTCTGTTCTTGTATATTCATCAAAATCTGGGACTTTTGATTTTATGTTGATTGCTATACATAAACTTCGTATAATTTGCATACGAGAAAGTAAAACTGATTATATGCGTTTGTATTTTGTAATAAGGAAAACCCTTAAACATTTTTTAAATTCTGAGTTAAAACTCCATTAAAAAATTTCTTCTCTGATGAGACTTTGAATTTTTATATTCCATTAGGTAAAAAACTAGAACAGATTTTCTCTGTCAATTTCCACACTCTCTTCTATGTGGATGATGCTGTAAAAAACCAAAACTTTATATTATCCCGAAATGAGTTTGAATAATGAGAGCGCGAGTGTACTTATTTATTTCAAATTCTGCAATGGGAAATATCGAAGAATTATAATATATAGAATTAACTACACATATATTAATTATATATATTATATATAGAATAACTTTTCTCTTGTATCATTTTTCTCGTATTTACCCTGAAACAAATCGAAGTGATATAAAAGTAATCAATAAGAATAAATTTAAATGTCCATTTCTTTATTTGAACCTTATGAAATTTCTCACCCCTTGGCAGACTTAAAACAAATTTTACAATATATTTTTTAATACCTAGACAAATTAAATGCGATATTATAAAAGCAGTAATGTCTGAAGTAACGTTCACACGAGGCCAACTACTGCGCTCAATGGAACGTCACACTTATGTTAGAAACATCCCGTGACCCCAACAGGACAGTGGCAAATGGCTGTCTCATCGGGAATAACAACTATTTGCCATTGTCCCCTTGATGTCACATGATCTTTCCTGAAGTAATTATCGTCAACGGATTCTGAGACGACCAGATTTCGACGACTCCATCGCATTAAGGGGTGGGACGCGGAAAGATGAATGCATTTCTGGTATTCCCTTTGACCTTGGATTCTCCTATTAGATACTAGTAAATGTAAACATCTCGTTTCATCTTTCCTTTCACCCCTATTTTACGAATTAAACCCATCCCAACGCATGCGCAAAAGCGCGGAGGGATTTACAATCCGTTGCTGAACAGTAGGCATGACTTTCCATTGAGCGCAAGAGTTCGAATCGTATGACCGCTGCTTAAAGGTTGTAAAACGGGTTTAAAGATTATATACGTTTTCGCCTTAAGTTCATAGTTCCCCACAATAATTGTTTTTACGTCATCTTAGAATACAAAATGTTAGGTCTTTGTGACATTAATTTTGTGTTTCTATTTTTCTGCGTTTTAATCATTTTTCCAAATAATACAATTTTTACTGGTTCAATATTTTTTTATCGAATTATTATACCTATTTCATGTTTTTTCATGTACCATTCGTGCATTTCTAACAATGTCAATATTAAGCTGCTTGCAACAGACTTTTTTTAAAATTTTTAATACGTAAACTAAAAGTAAAGTATTTAATAAGACACTGCAACAATTAAAAACTGCTTTTAAAACTGTTGCAATTTCGTTAACTGTTTGATTTTGTCTCGTCTTTTAAAATATTCGATGCATCTTGTTAGCATATCGTTTGCTGTTTTTACTGTTTTTTTAACTGTAATTTACATAACATGATTTTATATTAATGTTTATACCATTTTTATGTACCAAATGGTGAAACTAAAATTGATGTTTATCACAAAGCTTCAGAATAGTAACTAATTAGATATTGTTAATTGGAGTTAGCAGTCATAGAATTTTTAAAGGATTCAATATAAGAATTCGAAAATTCTTAGACATAAAAGATGTTTTTTTTTACTATTTTCACAAACAAAATAGAACAAATAAACGTAAGTGGATGCCTGAATATTGCAAGTAGTTATATACGAAATTAAATGAAATAATCAGTTGAAATGTAAATGTTTTGAATAGCTGGAGTTTTAGTAATATCATTGATATCATGACAAAACCAAAAAAAATTGAGATCTGCTATTGAAAATTTTAAGATATCATGTGAGAACATTTTTAAGCCATGTGGTATTAATCCAACAGAAACATCATGCCCTCACATGACTCATATTTCACAATCATCAACATTTAAAAAAGCGATGGTTTTTGATCATCTCAAAAATCAAACGAGTTCTAATTTTTTTTTTTCTTGAAAAACCAGCTTAAACCTGTTTTAAACAATCACATGACTATCAGATTACGCATGCGTTGATATTTAAAAAACGGTGTTTTTTTTTTCATCTCAAATCCAAAATTTATCTCGAGGCCAGCGTTTTTTTAAAGCAAAAATCTGGTTTAAACTGCTTTGGAACGATCACGTGGTTGTTGTATTGCGCAGTCGTCAACTTTTAGGAAAGCAAAATTTTTTCCTCCATCTTGCTCTCTTTTTCAAAATTGTTCGAGCCCAAAAACTTTTTTGCTAGCTACAAAAATTGATAATTTAAAAAATTATGTATATTTCGATACCTGTTCTCGCTGTTTCGTGTTGATTCGTTTCCTTCGCGCTATAACATCAAACGATCCTGCCTTTCATTGGCCAGATAGAAGAATCGGGTACATAGTGGATATTCGAGCCAAGGTTTAACCTTTTGTTGTCGGTAAGTCACCAAATGTCACAACCATCTTTATCATTTTCTAATAAGCCTAAAAGCAAAAAAATGATGCCTGAAAAGCCATAAATCGCTAATTCTCTGCCCTTGCATTTTTAGCTTCAAAACTCACAATCCAAAACAACAATATCATGTTCTCATACGTGAAAAAAAAAATCGGGTCTTTTGTGCCAATGCAGTAGAAGTAAAAAACCCAGAATTCTCGTGTCTTCGTTTCTTTTACATGAACAAACATAATTGACGGAATACAAATATTTCACCCCGAAATAAAAAAATTCAAACCAATGTATTTCAAATAAAATTATCAAAAGTCAAATATCACATTTATGAGCTCATATTCCCAAAACTGCGGTCAAATACTTTTTCTAGCTAAATATCTTAAAACGTACAGAGATGGGGTTTAAAAAATATTTTTCAATTGAATCTTTCCTTCTTTCGGATATTAGACTTTAAAATGAGCATTTTCGCATTTTTTTCCCCCTTTTACCAGACTTTGCATACTTAAAAAAAACACTATCTTCTTGCTTCTATCTTCACTTCATTTTATTTGCTTTATTTCCAAACGATTTACTTTTATTGTAGTCCATCCTGGAAGCTACGAAGATAGCTGGTTTCTATTTGGTTAGTATAAGTGGATTCATTTCAGAAGTGTTCGATCCCCCTATCTTTGTGAACTTTTCCCCCTCCCCTCTACAAAAGATAAATTCTTTTAGGATTGCGTTTTCAGCTTTTACAGAAATAATGAAATCCGTTTGCATTTGATTTTCTATGGGAAAAACTTTTATAGGAATGTAAACTTGTCGAATTGAAGGTTAGAAGATATATAAAAAATTGTGAATTCAAAGGAAATTTTATTTAGAAAATTATTGATTTCTTAAATAAATGGCTCATTTACTGAAGAATAAACATTTATATTTAAAATCATGTTCATAATGTCAATGTCTCTACAAATCTGTTGATCACAAGAAAGCGAAAACTGTTGTCTTTTTCAAATTTACTTTGAATATCAAAAAACAATACTTCAAAAAAAATCTAAATTAATCTACTGGAAATTAATATTTTTATTTTTTTGTATACAAATATACAAAGAGGGAGCATTGTAATCGCCAAAAAATTATTCATGTTTTATTATTTTAGAATGTATTTGTACCATACATTTTTGATGCTAGAGCCATTTTCGGCCTTGCTATGCCAAGTTCCAAAATGCTTTAACTTATTGGCGGGCCGCGGTGGCCTGGTGGTAAAGCCTCGGCTTGTGAGCCGTAGGGTTTCAGGTTCGAGACCCCATCCACCAAAGAACCGTCGTGTAAGGGGGGGGGGTTCTGTTGCACGTTAAATCCATCATGCCAAACGTCCTCCCGTTGCTGTGGTGTGGCGTGCGGAGGAGGGTGCCAGCTCAGGTGTCGTCCTCGTCATCTGACCGCGCTCAAAATGACGAGGTCCGTCCCGAAATAGCCCTAGTGTTGCTTTACAACGGGACGTTAATATAACTAAACTAAGCTTCATCTTATTGAAAACGGTAAATAATTTGACAATTTAAAACACACTTTAAGAATAGAAGAATATAACTAAAATGTTTGGTTCAGATGCATGTCTTTATTTTAAATTTGAATTTATGAATAATATGATAAATCAAAATAGTGAATGATGATTGCATTATATTCCTTTCATCTGTTTTTATATCAAACTAGTATTGCTTAATGTATCAACATGTGAAAAAAAATGTAGCGAAATAGAATTATTAATGTACTGTATGTAAGAAGTTTGATCTCCTCCAATCGGCCTTTTTTTCTTAAACCTCTCATCGCATCATTTCTCATTTACATGTCTTTCTTTTCAATTAGAATTTTTTTAATGAATAATATGTTTGCATCAAAGTTGCGTATGATGATTGCATTCTATTCCTTACATCTGCTTTTATATTAAAAAAGGACTGTCCATTAATGAATTTTAAAAATGTATCAAACATATGCTAAAATGTAAAACATATGTACGGTATGTAATACATATACATATGTACGGTATGTAAAAAGTTTGATCCCCTCCAATCCATTTTTTTTCTGAAACCTCTCATCGTATCTTTTTTCATTTACATGTCTTTCTTTTCAATTAAAATTTTTTAATGAATAATATGATAGCATCAAAGTTGTGGATGATGATCTGTTTTCTCATCAGACTTAGAACTGTCCATTCATGATTTTAAAATAATTTATCAAATATATGCAAAAAATATAGCAAAATAAAATTATGAATGTACAATATGTAAAAATATTGAATCCCTGGACTCAAATTATTTCTGGAATTTCTCTTATCGAATCACAAAGAACGCCCCTCCATCCTTTTCTGGAACCTTTCATATCAAATCACAAAGCAGTAAGAATCCCATTCTCTTTGATCGTAACTAACCCAACCATCCAGAGAGACAACTTGATGTTCCCCTGACTCGAGCATTCCCTGAGCGATCATTCAGATGGAATATTTAGTCAGTGACATTTAAAGCGTAAACTATGGAGGATATCTCTGAATCGCGGTGATCTCCACCCCTGCTTCTCTCGATCGATTGAAGGAGGGAAACTGGAAAAGTCATCGCATTCTTCCAAGAACTGTTTGAAAAGTTCTTGCTATTAATCATACCCGTCTGTGTAAGCCTAACTAATTGGTCTGTCCGTCCCCGCTCCCCTCCCAAGTCCCTTTATGCCGTTCTGCCAGAATTTAAATTATTCATAATGAAGCTTAATGCTTATGCGAGATACGATTCGACGATTGCGTTCGAATGTTCTGCAAGCGAATAGAATATTAGTTAGTGGAGAGCAAGAATGTATTGTGAATTGAATAAATGAAGCAATAATTGCTTTCCTGATGTGCACGGTAAATTATTCTTGGCCGTTAATGGATCTCGAATGCACTGTTTTCATGAGAAAGCCCTCTTGGAAGTTCGGTGTGCTTTTAAAGTCTAGTTTCTGAGAATTCAGAGAAAAGATATCTCGTTTATCATCTGCAAAGGCAATTATATGAATGCTTTAACTACTAGCCTCTTTTGGCGACCAGCTGGTTCGCCAGAATTAATGGTAGCTAAAATTTTCAATTAATAATTTTATGTAAATAAGTATTTATGGTATTTTTTACAATAATTTTTTTTTGTTGTTGTTTCAAACCCTGATAGTCGTTTAACTCATACTCTTTTATAAGCATTACACTGTTCTGTTAAATGCACTTCCTCACTGAACATTTCCTTACTTTTTTCATGCAACCATAATAAGCTCGAGCATGTTAAATTTCATAGTTTTGTATCAAATATATTGTTAAGAATTATAAATAAAATGTTTTTTTTAAAATCGAATCAAAATTCAGAAATAAATCATTGTGCAAAATTATAATAATTGAAAAGATACATTTTTTAAATTTTACGTTAATGTAAAAATCTTTTTTTTTTGTATATTGGAAGTTATCACGGAAAAACGCTAAAATATTGTTTAATTTTTTTAAAATTAAAATTCGAAAAAAAAAATCACTCTAAGGCGCACATTCTAATCCTCTAAAGTATGTATTTGCCAAATGTGGCAGCTTTACGTCAAATAGTCTAATCTGTGAGGGCCAACACGCATATGCAAACACAAACACACATACATGTCCTTATTAACTGAAGATATTACGACAAATTTTCAAAAGAACCATACTTTAAATGAACTAAATAAATGCAGTGACTCTTTATAAACCTGAATTTAGGTAGATATGCGTTTTTCACTAATCCTGCATTTACAAACGGGCTGTCAGTCAGAATACGTTAGGGAAACGATAGTGTATGGTATAGATTTAGAACTGTATTTTCTAAATTGTATTATTAATAGTACAATCTTCTGTAAAGTTTTATATAAATAACGTAAATTTTGCTTTAAAATGCTGTTTTTTGACTCTACAAATCAGTTGCTTTTATTAATATAGAAATCCAATGCTCTGATACCAAATGGATTTTTGTGAAATTATTATATTTTGTAATTTAAAGTTATTCGTATAAAATTTGTGCGAAAATATTCAAAATTATGCACTTTAACTTTGAAATTACTTATATTAAAATGTTGAACATTGCCGAAATTCAGTGGATTGACAGATTTCAAGAAATCAGATTCTTAATATCTGGGCTTGAGCCAAGCCAAAAAGCCTGAGCAATTTTATGTATTTTTTTTGTATTAATTTTATGTTAAAAATGTTTTTTGTCTGAAATGTGGGAATTTTTTTTGAGTTCTTAAGAATTGAAACTTTATCAAAATAAGCAAGAGAATCTTTAAGAATGAACCAAAGTGATTTATTTCTGAGTGGTTTCATTTGGGGACACCTTCTATCTGTATCTTCATTCACTTTTCTTCTGTTTTGCTGCCTCTCTTATTCGTGCGAAAACTATAACCTGATATTTTTCAGAGAAGGATGGGATGCAGATTTTGTGTTCACGGTCGGGGGGGGGGGGTATTTATTGTCTTCGGAGAAAGATCATCAATATTTAAAATCAGAAAACATTTGACATTTCAATCTCTGTCTCTCTCTCTCTGTCTGTCTGTCTGTCTGTGCATAAATTAAGAACAATATGCAAAACATGAAATGTGCCATTGTGTGTTAGACATGGTACATTGCATGCCAAATAATGAGTTTTCTTAATTTTTTTGCTTTCAATTTGATTCTTATCGATTTTAATTGTGAATATGTATTTTTAGCATTTTAGTTGTATAGTTCTTATTCTTAATTGCTATTTTGTTTTAAATTGCATTTATTTCTATTTTTTATGATTTATATATATATATATAAGATATAATTTAGAAATTTCGTAATAAATGTGTCATAAATTGTATTTTTAATATTTCAAATGCTTCAAATTACCTCAAAATAAATAAAAATGTTTATTAACATAAAATATTAATAATTATTGCTATTATCATTAGAAATGTGTGCAATTATTTCTTAAAAATTTTCGTACGCAGATTGCTTTAGTCGGGCGGTGTCCCTAAACAAGAACACTACCCTCTGTGGAAATAGAGATATTAAAAAAATTTTGCTTTCAAAATCTATGCCTGCATAATCTATTAATCACATTGGTTGGGGTTTTTTCATCATATTTCAAACATTTTAATGATCCACCCCTGAAAAGTTTAAAACCTTTGCACTCAGATTTCTCCCCTCGAGTAGATTAATTTTTCGGGGAAACGCAACTTAAAGCAATTATATTTATTCATAGGAGAAAATACAGGGTGTTCATTAATTATTGTCGGGTTTCCGTACTTCATAACTTTCGAATAAAAAATAGTACGCAAAAACCGATTACGTATTCGTAAATTACAACTCAAAGAATTTCATTAATGATATTAAAGTGTAAAGCTTGCACAATTTGCACTTTGTAGGCATTCAGCTGAAGGCGATTATGTATTCGTAAATTACAACTCAAAGAATTTTACGTGACAACAATGTGAAGAGGTGGACCAATCCCAGGGCTTCCGAGATCACCAGATATAACACCGCTGGACTTCTTTCTATGGGGGTTTGTCAAGAACATTGAATACAAGACCCCTGTGCCCTCTCTTGATGAACAGAAGCGCAGAATTGTTACTGCGATCCAAAATGTTATCCCACAAATGCTGGAGAACACTTGGAGGGAAATCGAATTTCGTCTCAATGTGTTACGAGCCACGAAGGGCAGCCATGCGCAAATTCATTAATCTTTTTAATATCATTAATAAAATTCTTTGAGTTGTAATTTACGAATACATAATCGCCTTCAGCTGAATGCTTACAAAGTGCAAATTGTGCAAGCTTTACACTTTAATATTATTAATGAAATTCTTTGAGTTGTAATTTACGAATAAGTAATCGGTTTTTGCCTAATATTTTTTATTCGAAAGTTATGAAGTACGGAAACCCCGACAATAATTAATGAACACCCTATACTTTTAGAATAACTAGAATACTTTAGAATATACTTTTAGAATACTTTTATGCATCGAATTACTTTTCTGAGTATAAAGAATTAAAGAAGGCGTTCTAATATTTTTAACTCAAGACACCTACACAGTTAAAGTTTTTATGGTGTGTATCTAAATTTGATAAAATGGAGTTGACAGGTACTTTATACAAAAAGTTCAATTTTCATCGGAAAAAGTTTTATAAAAGAAAATTTGTCTGGCAAGATAGAAGTAAGCTTATAAGTATTGTGTGTAAAATCCTGTGTTTCCTAAAAAAAAGTTTCATAAAAGAAAATGTTGCAAACTTTCCTTAATCTTCGCTTAGACTTTGAGAGAATATTTCCCAGCGGTCAGAGATTTGAAAAAAACTGAAGAATTAAAATAAAAATAATCGAAAGAATCTTGGAAAAATAAATATCCTTTCTTTAATCGTTACGAGCCCTACGCTGTTAGTTATGGTATTTAGGAACTTTTGAAGAACAACAAGTTTTCTTTAATAGAGGAATCTAAGAAAGAAGTGACATTTTAAGATTAAATTCTTTACTGTCAAGTAAAAGTGCAGACCAGTTTTAATTTACTCTTAATGAAAATAAGAAAAAAAATTGAAATTTGCTGCCGCAAATCATGTGAGAATATTATTTTATTAAGTCACGTGATTTCAATCCGAAAGATAAACATGTTCTCACATGATTCATATTTCGCAATCACCAACATTTATAAAAGCGATTGTTTTTGGCCATTTCAAAATCAATCGAATTCAAAAAACTTGTTCTCAAGGATAGAATTTTTTTCAAGGGCAGAGGTTGTTGTTTTTTCGTAAAAAACCAGTTTAAACCGGTTTGAAACAATCACGTAGCTATCAGATTACGCATGCGTCGAAATTAAGAAAAAAAGTTCTTTTGTCTCAAAATCATGTATGTGAAAATCCGATTTAAACTTGTTTGGAATGTTGTATTGCAACTTTTGAAAAGGCGATTTTCTCCCCCA
Organism: Argiope bruennichi; assembly: GCF_947563725.1. Classification (NCBI taxonomy): domain Eukaryota; kingdom Metazoa; phylum Arthropoda; class Arachnida; order Araneae; family Araneidae; genus Argiope; species Argiope bruennichi. Next base: position 43,602,793 of record NC_079158.1, on the reverse strand, counting down.
TTTTAAAATCGTTTGAGCTCCGAGACTTTTTTTGCCAGCTAGAAAAAATAATTTACATATAATTTAAAACTTTACATAACTATACTCGCTATTTCGCTTTCATTACCATTGTCTTTTCTGTGCTTCTTCGGGTTATAACTTCTTACGATCCTGCCCTTTATTGGCCAAACAGGAGAATCGGGTGCATAGCGGACATTCGCGCCAAGTTGTAACATTTTGTTGACGATAAGTCGCAACAAAGTGATAAGTCGTAAGTTAATCAACAATAAGATAAGTTGATGATAAGTCGCAAGTCACGATAGCAAAAAGTGACATTTACCATCTTCTAATAACCCTAAAAGGGAAAAACTGATGCGTCAAAAGCGATAAATAGCTAATTTTCTACTCTTGCATTTAATGGCTTCAAACCCTCAAACCTAAACATCATGTTCTCACATGATAGATTTTGTGTACTCATTCTATTTTTGAATGCAATTTTAAACAACTAAAAACATCTATGGAGAAAAGTTATATTTCATTCATTGGGAAAATGATAATATCACTCGGAATTTTTGAATTTTAAAATGCATATATCATGTTTCTACGAATCTAAATAAGCAGAGAGTCTTGCAATCATTTCTGATTCAAAGAAAAAAAATCTATTATCTCAAATACAAAAGAAAGTGAAATTAAGGATAGAACTTTCAGGACAGCAGTTTTTTTAGTGTGTCTTTTGAAATGCTTGGCTGCAGTGGCCTGGTGGTAAGGTCTCGGCTTGTGAGCCGGAGGGTTTCAGTTTCGAGACCCGATTCCACCGAAGAACCATCGTGTAATGGGGTCTGTTGCACGTTAAATCCGTCATGCCAGACGTCCTCCGGCTGGTGTGTGTGGAGAGGGGGTGCCAGCTCAGTTGTCGTCCTCGTCATCTGACCGCAGTTCAAAATGACGACGTCCGTCCCAAAAATAGCCCTAGTGTTTCTTTACAACGGGATGTTAATATAACTAAACTAAACTAAAACTTGAAATGTTTTAAAAGAATCTTAAATCAACTAAGTTGATCTTTAAAGCAGACGAAAAACGTTTTCACTCATATAATACCTCATTTAACAACATCTCAATGCTCACGATAAAATGTGGTATTAAAAATACTGTATTAACATTATCATAATCGGAGTCCTCTTGTTATAGTGTTGGATGCTTAAGACTGCTTCGAACTCCAGTCTCAAGGTATGCTTAAAGCAAAGTAAAATTATTTGACATATTAACATAAGGCATAGTATTAAAGGTCTTCATACTGTATCAAGATTGCACATTCTGGTTACGAATAAAAAGGGAGAGAGAATGTCAGAAAAAAATATCAGAAAAAAAAGCAAGTTTTTATAACCTTGATGAGTGACAGCACATTCTAATTAAGCCATTCAGTAACTTGTATTAACCCTTTAAAGGGCCATTTTTTTCTAGTCATGTTATGTCAAAATATTTTAGGCTTGATATTAGAATAAGAACAGGGATTCATTTAGCTTATTAGATAAATTTAATTTGATTAATTAATTTTGTTAATTAATAATTAAGTATCAAATCAAGACACATCATTTTGTGTAAAATAAAGATCTAAAGCATCTAAGTTTCTGTCTTTTTAAAAAAACGTGTCAGAACTTATGCCAACCTACATAAATTCATACAAAGATTGATAAATTTGGTGGGAAGTATACTTCCCACGGCCCTAAAAAGGGTTTAACTAATTATGATGTTTAGTTGAATCATGGCTAACATTCACCACATCAAAAATACTTGAAGAAACAAAGTTGTTGTTGTTGTGTTGTTATATGTTGTAACGATTGTTTTTTTTTTAAATCGGGAAAAAAAGAGCATAAGTATTGTTAAATAGAATTTCCCTAATACTAAAAAGTGAATAATTTTTCTCAGTGGCACAAGGAATTGTTATTATGATTTAAAAATTATTTAATTTTCATTTAAAATTTACTAAAATTATTTAATCAAGCAATTCAGTAAACTAAATTCGAGAGCGCGGTTATTTAGATTTTGATAAATCAGATACGAAAACACATTTCCATTTACAAAAATTGTTACTAAACTTTCAAGCTGTTTACTTTCTTAATTTAAGGTATTCTGTTTCATTTATCTATACTTTAAAAGAGGAAATGTCTCGTAACCTTTCCGTGGAAGAATGCATTTCTCTACTAGAAACATGCATTCTCAAAAATGTTCCAGAATAAAATAAAAAATTGCTTCTCCGAAAGATGAATAATCAAATCTGGCTCAGATCCCAAAATATATTTTTACCTTCAGAGACTTTAGGCAAGTCATTTTTAATGTATCTAAAATTAGAATCTTAACCTGAGTTCGATTCCATTTCACGATTTAATGGTCATAATACAACATCTAACCTAATTCCATTCTAAACATCATCCTCTTATTCACAGAATTCTATAATTCAGCAACAACTGAATAGACATCCATTAGAGAGTCCATTAGTGTTTCTAAAACCCTTTCTATCCATTTTGTTCAGATTCAATATTCTTTTCTAATAAAATATTAGCATCTAAAAATAATCCGAAATTACCACCTGAAAATTACCTGCAGTTTCTGAGGAGACAAAGCGACAGAAAGGAATTTAAAATCCCTACAATGAATTAAATGAAAAAAGGGCAACTAACGGACAATCTTTAAAATTAGAAAGGGGAGGGTCGAACTGCGAATTTGTAGAGAAGGAAGAGTTGGAGACATAAATTTGCTGAGGGTACTGTCGCTGTACTTAAGACAACCCCTTGACGGAGGTAATAATTCTTGCTTGGCATCATTAAAAAGGGGATTGAATTTTTATGGATGGTAATTTCGAGCATTTGTGGAAGTAGTTGTTCATTTCGAAAATTAAAATGAGTTGAAGACGATATTTCTTAAATATGGAATGTTTCTGAGGGGGAGGTGCTTACTTGTATAGCCGTCTCAAATCATTAATTTATGCCAAAGAACACAGTTTCGTATTGTTCGGTTGTGTCATAATGGTATGTGGAGTAAATTTAAATGTTTGTTTAAAGAAGATCTATTTCAAATTATTAATACTTTTTGATTCAATGGAAGTATTAAAGAACATTTCCTTATTATTGAGTAGATTATGTATTCAATACTACATTTGTTTTGCGAATCTGGTAGTAAATTTGGAAGCATTTAATTAAAAATTCCATAAAATTTATAATAATAAGTTGCAAATTACATATTAAAATAAAAAAAATAATTAAAATAAGAAATATTTCCACTTTTTAGAACGTACTAAATGTGTCATTTAAAAATACAGCTTTTAATTTAACTTTATTATTGAAGAACGATGCTAAAGAAATTTAAGTATTATAATGAGGGCAGCTCATAAAGTTTCAGTTTATTCTAAAATTCAAAACAATTAACATTATTTTTTTTTTAAATCTTTATCAATGGGACATCGAACTTTTAGATCTATTTATGTGTAAATAACAAGAGGAAATGGTAAATCGGTATTCTATTTTCTCTATTTACTTTTTTTAGACACATTACTTTGTAAAAAAATGGTACATTTTTGGAATTAGTTATTATAATAAATTTGGCAATGTTTTGGATTTAATATTCCTTATCGTTTTAAATATTCCTCTATATCACCTATTCCATATTCTAAAAATACGGCAGAAACTTATCAGAAAACTTGATCCCTTTCGCTTATTTTCTGTTTTCGAGATTACATTGTGACGAACCTCAGATAGACATTGTCACGAAACTTACTCCGGGTGGATCCTAGCAATGCCCACCTCTTGGCGTCTTTTTGAATTCTCGCCAAACGAGTGGCGATAACGTCGCCAATGTGACAACCAATGTGTGTAGACAGATTATGGAGAACTGTCTGGAATCTTAATTTTTTTTAAAATTATTATTAGTAATTATTTATTATTATTATATTAATATATATTATTATAATATATTATTATTATTATTATATTAATATATATATATATATATTATTATTATTATTATTATATTAATATGTATTATTATATATATATACATATATTATTATTATTATTATTATTATATTAATATGTATTATTATATATATATATACATATATTATTATAAATTTTGTTAATTTTTTTAATTTATTATTATTGATTATAATTATTATTAAATTAATTATAATTATTAATTATTTAAAAAAATTATTAATCATTTAAAAAAATTTAAATTTTTAAAAAAGATATCATATCTGGCCTTTAAGTATTGTTTCTCAGTTGAAAATTAATGATAATTACAAATATTCAATTAGTAGTCAACTTGGCGAGATTTCAAATAAGTCGCCAAGAGGTGGGCCCATCTAGGATTTTACCCTTCCTCCACTAAGTCCATAAACTCAGCAGATTCGCCTGTAGTTGGTGTGTGTTGAAGCAGTCAACAGGCCTCAGTAACAAATAATGACGCTTATAGACAAACATAGACAACAACAAAAAAAAACACACAACCAAGATGTACACAAACAATAAACAGCATACAACTCAAGCAGCACAACAAATGATAAGCAGCTCGAAGCGCTCAGTGAGAGAACTCGTGCAACTATTAATTAAAGCTGAACTCAAATGATTGCTTCCAGCTCGCTCGCACTACCTTTTTTAGTTCCCGAGACACGGCAGAGAAGAATCTCGAAAGATCGCCTTAAATCGTGTCCTAATGGACCTATCGCCAAAATTCTTGGATTCTGATACCATCCCTTGTGTTTCCAAAGTCGCCAAGTTTGTCGTCATTGATCTGGCATCCAATAAAGATGTCCGTAAAACTTTCCTACTATGGAACCAAATGTGCTGAGAAGCAACATTACAGATTCGTAATATTATCTGTATCATCTCTTCCATATTCTAAGAATATAGAAGAGGTGATTAGATCATTGTTTTCATTTTCGCTTAGTTTCTATTTTCGAGATTACATTGTGACGAACCTCATATAAAAAACGGAACTTCCTCCACGAAGTCCATAAAGTAAACAGGTTCGCCTGTAGTGGGTGTATGGTGACGCAGTCAACAGGCCTCAGTAGCAAATAACGATGCTTATTGGTGCGAATGCATATACGATAAAACAAAGCCAAGACGTACACAAACAATAAACACTAGAACATAAGCAGCGCAACAATGATAAACAGTTCGATGCATTCAGGGAGATAACTCGTTCATTTATTAACTAGAGCTGAACTGAAATGGCAGCCACTAGTTCGGTCTCACTGCCTTTAATACAGTTCCTGAGACACAGCAGAGAAGGATCTCGGAAAAATCATTTTAAATCGTGTCTTAATGAACCTGTCACCAAAATTCTTGGATTCTAATATCATCAATTTTGTCGCCAAAATCGCCAAGTTTGTGGCCAAGTCCGAGATGATTGATCCGGCATTCGATCAGCATCTAATAGAGTTGTCCATAAAACTTTCTCTCTTACGATGGGACAAAATATGCTGGGAAGCAACATTACAGATTCGTAACATTCATAAATTTGCCAATATTATGGATTTTTAGTTTTAAATATTCATCTATATCATCCCTTTCATATTCTAAGAGTGATCAGATAATTTTTTTCTCTTTCGTTTATTTTCTGTTTTTGAGATTACATTGAGACAAACCTCAGATAGATATTCTTATATTAGAAATAAGTACGATAGTTAATTTTCAGATAAAATGTAATCCTTTTCAACAGCAGGATTTCATCTAACAAAATGAAAAACAATTCAAACTTTTGAACGAATTGATAGAATGGATTGTAAGCATTAGTTTCAAAAATAACTGAATTTTCCTTCTTTTATTTGTTTTGACAAATTTTCATTTTCGTATTAATAATACTAGCTGTTGAAAATGCAGCGACACTCTCCAAAATCATATAAATTTCCTCAAAAGTCAAATATCTCACTCGTGAAGTATCCGAATTCCAAACACTCAACAAATTCTTTTACGAACTTAACAACTTTGAAGGTACAGGAAATGGAGACAAAAATAAATATTTTCAATTGAATTTTTTCCTTCCATCAGATATTAGACTTTGAAATGAGCGTTTTCCTTATTTTTTAGCAGACTTTGCAAAGTAGAAAGAAAAAAGCACTCTCTTCCTGATTCTTTTTTTCCCTCGAATTTATTTGCTCTCCTTCCAAACGATTTGCTTTTATTGCCCTCCATTGTAGAAACTACGGAAATTGCTGGTTTCTGTTTGGTTAGTGTAACCGGATTCATTTCGGAAGTGTTCGATCCACATGCCATTCGGAATCGTCATCCACCCCTCTGTAAAAAAAAAAAAAATCTTTTTGAAATGAATCTCCAACTTTTAGAGAAACCACAATATCTGTCTTTATTGGCTTTTCCATGTAGAGATTTGTATTAGGAAAATGCAAAATAGTGAGCTTGTATAAGGAACACGATATAAAGTGAATTGTTGATTCAAGCAAAATTTTGCTAGAAGTTTAGATCTCTAAAGAAATAAAATTTTTTCGATTCAAAATTATTTGGCTAAATTCAATTACTATTGTAAATTTAACACTTTTATTTAAAAAAATACCAATCGGGATGATATCCTCGAAATTTCTTAGAACACTCTTTAAATACGCTTATATACATGGTGTCCCTGAATTCTTGAGCCAAACTTTAAGAATTGGTAAAATAAGTATAAATGTGCACTTTTTTTGTAGCAATAGGGGTCGGAAATGAAAAGTGTAGGCCTAAAACAAAAATGTTGAGGACATGAAAAGAGACCTCTTTACTTACATAACATTACAATAAGTGTACAAATGAGCCTCCACCAGCATCGGTATAAACCTTGTATTGTCTAGCAAGTTATTGACTTACTCTTTGAAAGATACCTGGTATTCCATGAACAGTTGCAGCGATAACTGAAAGTTTGAAGTTCACATCAGAGTCAATTGGAGCCTCATAGACGCTACATTTTTCTGCTTTGCTTATACTTATTTACAATTACTTGTTCCGCCTACACTTGTCATTTCCAACCCCATATTTCAATACAAAAATTGCTTCTTTATATGTATTTTACCTACCCTTAAAGTTTGGCCGATGAATTCAGTGACACCCTGTATTACTAACCTCATGTCATTGGCGAAGAATAGCTGCGAAAACGCCTAATAAGAGATCTTCGCTATTTTTTTTTTTTTTTTTTTGAAATTAATAGCTGAAATGCAGTTATTACACAAACCAGAACACAAAATGTGTATTTTGGATATCTTTTTTCCAATCGATTGAAACCAATATTTGTCATAGGACTATAAATGTATTCACAAAATCGCACATTATATTTTATATATTTAAGACATTGCATTTTTGAATTATCTCATTTAACTTGCTGAAATTCAGACCGGCAGATAGTTAAACTCTTAACAATATTTGGTTTCAAATTTGTAGATATACACATTCTAGACAAATCCATGTTCCAGACTTTATTCATATCTCTCTCTTCGTTTTGTGGTTAACTAATATTCAGGCCACCAGACATTTCCTGTACATAAATTTCGTTCAAATTTTATTAATTATCTACAAATTTGATATAAAGATCAAGTGCCGAGTTTCACCCTTCAAGTTTAAAACAGTTTTGAGTTATCGTCAGCTCTGAAATAATCATGGTTATATTAGTAACATAATCGTGACAGACAGACATGATTCTAAAAGTGTTAAGAGTCGGGTAAAAATGTGAAGATTAGTTAAAATTTTGAGTTCTATTTCTTTTTCAATCACAATTTATATTTATTGTATGAGAAGAAAAAACAGTTATTGACGGATTAACCAATGTGACTTTTCCAACTAAAGATTCGATTTAAAGACAGATGCAATTAATTTTAACTTTGAATCAAATTAATTATGAATTAACTTCATTTGCTTCAAGTAAGTAATTTGTGAAAATTCGATGTGAGCAGTGGACTATATTTGATCTTAACGTCCTTATTTACAAATATTTACAATCCTTTTATGATGAACATTTCATATATAAGTGCAGGAATTAGAATTCATATGAAATCATTAGTACATGGCTGCTGCGGTGTAACATTGTTGTGGCTTTGTTAAGCCTGCCTAACAAATTGAAGCCTTTTACAGCTTCTGCGGTGGCTTTGAGCTGATGCGAGGTAACCTTCTAATGAATCTCTGACAGACACCACGCGGTAAGGGTTGCTACAATTTTAAGATCGCCAAGTTTGGCGTTATGCTAAGTTCGCGTGATCAAAATAAAATCTTCAAATACATTTTCATTCACTGTTTGACGTGTTGAAATTCTGAAATCTTGCCATTCTATACGCTTCTGATAAACTTACATATTTCAATAGCTTGTGAGCTTAAATGTAAGTTAGTCAATTGATTTTATTTAAATTTTTATACCGCGTGCTGCCGCCATTTGATAGAAAATTTATTTTAAGATTCAGCGTTATTTTTGATAAGGGATTTTGAAATATATCAAAAAACACTAAAAGACATAAGTTTTTAAAACATTTTCAAATTATCAAATTAACAAATAAAAACAAATTTTTAAGTCTTAAAATGGTGAACTACATGAAAATCGTAGAAAAGAAAATTATTTCTCGTCCTTTTAAAACAAATAAAAATATAATTCAAATATGTTACGTAATGCAAGCTTTCTTATAATATTTGTATCAGTGGCTCACAATTTTTCATTCTTTTTTTAATGATCATATTTTAACCCTTTAAAGGGCCGTTTTATTTCTAGTCATATTATGTTAAAATATTTTTAGGCTTGAAATTAGAATAAAAAAAGGGATTCATTTAGCTTATTAGATAAATTTAATTTAATTTAATTAATTAATTTGGTTAATTAATAATTAAGTAACAAATCAAGACACATCTTTTTGTCTGAGATAAAGAACTGAAGCATCTAAGTTTCTGACTTGCTAAAAAAATTTGTCAGAACTGATGCCAACCTACATCATTTCATACTAAGATTGATAAATTTGGTGGGAAGCCTACTTCCCACGGCCCTAGAAATGGTTAAACGAAAACATTTGTATATTTGATAGTTACAAAAGGCTGTGTCTATCTTCTTTCCATCACATCACCAATTTTCAAATCAGATAATAATAACAATAATAATAAACCTTATTGATTTAACTATTTCAAAAATCCACAGGGAAGGACAACTCAAGCAATCCCACAGTAATCATTTAGATAGTTTATTTAATTTGTGACATTTAAAATGAAAACTGCAGGCAATATCAGAATCGGGGAGGGGGGACGTCACTCCTTCCTCTCTCCATCGAGTGACATGGGGAGGTTCGAAAAGCCTTTGCATTCTTTCGAGAAATGTTCGAATAGTACCTGTCATTACTCATATGCGTTTCCATAAACCTAGCTAATTGGTAAGCTATGCCCTTTCTTACCCTTCCTAACCTTTCTTGTCGTTCTTCCAGAATTTAAATTATTCATAATGAAATTTAGTGCTTATTCCCTGCAAAATTGTGTTCAAATGTTTTATAAGCAAATGCAATATTAGTTTGAAAGAATCAATAGTGAATTAAGTTGAATAAACTAAGAAATAATTACTTTTCATGACATACTAAATTAATGTGAAGACATGAGCCTCTTTTTTTTAATTTGAGTGTTTTTTTATTTAGTTTCTGAGAAAAGTGATGTTTGTTTTATAATCAGATGTATTAAAGACGTTCATCACAATTTATTATGCATGACCTTGATTCAAGGACTATCCCGGATTAAATTCTCACGTCATTTAGAGTCAAATTATTATATTTTTTCAACATATGACATAAACTCATGAGCACTAAGAAATTACTTTGATGCAAACTTAACTTTTGAATGCAAAGTCTGATGCAAACTTAACTTTTGAATGCAAAGTCTGATGCAAACTTCACCTTTTAATGCAGAGGCTGATGCAAACTTAACTTTTGAATGCAAAGTCTGATGCAAACTTAACTTTTGAATGCAAAGTCTGAGGCAAACTTAACTTTTGAATGCAAAGTCTGAGGCAAACTTAACTTTTGAATGCAAAGTCTGAGGCAAACTTAACTTTTGAATGCAAAGTCTGAGGCAAACTTAACTTTTGAATGCAAAGTCTGAGGCAAACTTAACTTTTGAATGCAAAGTCTGAGGCAAACTTAACTTTTGAATGCAGAGACTCAAATTTCCGTGCCACTGCCGTCGTATAGAGTAGGAATACAATTTGAAGAAAACCTAATGGGAAGCTGAAGTTAATTAGATTTCTGATCATAAAAGAAATTCAACAAAATGATAGATATATTAAATTAATTTTGTTAAGATGAGTAATTTTTATGCAATGATGTTGTATTGTATGTTGTTTGAGATATATTAATTAATTTTGTCCCTGTACTTGTTAGCTAGCTTCTAATGTTAATTTATAACATCTTATTTTGTATATGATAAATTAAAGCCATCGTTGTAGCTATTTTTTCTCCTTTTACATCCAGTTGCGAAAACTTCTATAATTTTTTTTTACTTATACAAAGTATAGAGTAAATACTGTAGTCGTCAACAAAATTCGAACACCAGATTTTGTCAAATATACATATTTTAGACATACCTGAATTAGAAAAACACATTCTTGGTATTTGCTTGTTTGTCTGTGAACACAATAACTAAAAACGCTTTAAGCTAAAAGAAGGAAATTTGGTATATGGGCTTATGACGAAAGAACGAAATCCATCTTAAGGAAGTCTGCCTTGCTGTACAAGTGCACCCACCCGATAATTTCAAAATAGAAAACGCTAGATGCATAAAAGTTGGGACATAGGTACATCTAAAACGCAAATATTTATAAAGTTTTGGACAAAAATTGTCAAGTTTTTGGCCGTCTGTCGGTCTAGGTTTTCCCATCTATGTAAGCACAGTACTTCATAAATGCAATGACTAAAATCCTTGAAATTCGGTATGTAATCTTGTGATTGCATCTGCAGTAGGGATTGCAAAACCGGACCAAAATTTCAATACCGGTATTCGGTATTTTTTAAATCTTAATACCGGGATACCGGTTTTAATTCCGGTATTAGAAATTTTGGAAAAAGAATGAAAACACAGGTGTTTCTTTGTTTTTATTTGCCAGTTATGTTAGAGAGTGTAAATATCACAAAAATAATTTGTAACTTATTATAACATTATATAATCACTAAAAAGTAAAGAAACATCTTATTTATTTAAATCACAAAAAAAGTGTAAATATCACTATTCAGTTTGTGGTACTATTACAAATGTTTGTAAAGTGATCTAAAAAAACGTAATGCATCAATTGTATTGTCATGAAGCCTGAAAAGTAATTTTGTGTAAAAATGACCAGCTGTCGAAAACGCTGTTTCGGCATCTACGCTAGTTGGTGGTACTATTATCAATGCGCAATATACTTTTTCCAAGTATTTACCTCTAAATACCTCATCTTCAAATAAATTGATTTCTCTTCGGATGGTTTTGGATATAGCTGATTTCTGTATTGTATTTTGGTTCGTTGAAATTTTTTTATTTATTGCTAATTCTAATTTTTGTTTATCATAATCTTCGATAATTGAAAAGAATTCTGAATGTGGATAGGTTTGTGGGAAATTTTTTTTTGAAACTTTACTCTAACTTAATCAGATTTGAATTGGATATTTTCTTTTCTTCTTCTCATTTTCATTTTTAAAATCATTAGAATTATGTAAATACCATAAGACATTTTCTATTTCGGTATGCCTTTCTTCTGTGCGATTTTTCAATTTATTATAGTTGGAATCCAAAGTTTCTATAGCCACAGTATTTGGATTCTTCTGTTCTTTATATTTTTGGTATAATACATCTATTACTCCTAATTGAATTCCATGTGCATAGAACAAATGCTGATTTGCACCAATCAACTTTCCAACTTTTTTCATAATTGTTGCTCCATCAGTCGTTATGGATACAATATTTTCTTTCAGGGATAATCCATGTTTCGCTAATTTAGATTTAAGTAATTAAGCCATTATAAAAATGTCTAGTAAGCCATTAAAAATGTCTAGTAAATACCGAAAAACCGGTATTTAAACTTGTGAATACCGGTATTACAAAAGTGTACAAATGGCTCAAAATACCGGTTTTCGGTATCCCGGAATACCGGTATTGCAAACCCTAATCTGCAGTTCTATATCAAATTTTGATTTCAATTGGTCACAAAAAAGTCATATAAAATATGTAGTAGATTCAGTAAAAATACTATCTTCTACACAACAGAGATCTATATTTCATCACTTTTGTCGCCAATGCCATGCAAAGTATGCGTTACCTTACCATAGGTCCACAATTTGGTGAGAGGTAAGGAGGACCTCTTGGCCATGATTAAAATTTGAAGCGGAAAAGTATCGAGTTAAGTAAGTAAGGTCGAAAAGTATCGACTATTCCCATTGGTTTGATTCCATTCACATTCAACTCTTCTATAAAGCGACATTCCGATTAATTTCCCCATTATCAGGTATAAAAAAATATAGCCGGCGTCCTGGCATAGGGGTAGCGAGTCTTCCCCGTGATCTGGACGTCCCGGGTTCGAGTCCCGGTTTGGACATGGTTGTTCTTCCGTTGTTCTATCTGTGAGATATGTGAATGTGCCCTCCTGTAAAAAGGGGTTGTGCAAGCGAATGAGTGATGCGTGAGTAGCAAAATCGTACTCTTGGTCCTAGTTGGCCCTACTATAAAAACAAGAGACGCTCCCCCACCGGCTTAAAATCGTTGTCTTCGTAACAGCGGGCTTGCCCATGGCAAGTGCCATAAGAAACAACAACGAAAAATATAGCAAGAATCTTGTGACATGGCATTCTGACAATGCTTTTCGGCTTAAAAAGTTTTTCCTTCATTACTAGCTTTTCAATAATAAGTCGATTTATTGAATTCAAGTTTTTTTAAAGCTATAACAATATATATGTGTGTATGCATATTTTATAGCCTTTATATCGAACAGTTATTATTGTACTGTGCTTTATACTCAAAAAACTGTATAGACTGTTTCAATATAAAGGAACTGAATTAAAAACATTGAATTTTAAATTATTAGATATTATTTAGCTATAGATGTTCAAAAGCATTTATTTTGTTTCGCAAAGTAAATTACTATTTCCGCCATTGTAATTCTTTCAATAACTTTTTTAGAAGCAATGGTATTGCTTATACTTTTATATTTATTACATTTATCAAAGCAAATATTTCAAGCAAATTCTACCCAAAAAATATTTTATAGAACAAATAGAATTTTTATTTTAATCTTTCAAGTATAAAATTCGAAGAGCAAAGAATTCTCATGGCTTCTATATCTAGGATTTTTTAAACCGATTATCTAATAAATACTGAGTTTAAAATTGATTTTTTTAGAGGCGCTCCCTAACAGATAATTGGGTAAATCCTTCTTTTCTCTTCACTTAATCCGTAAGAGACAAATGTCTAATGATCAACAATCCGAAAATTTGAAAGGAAAAAAAAGATTTTTTTTTCTTTGATCGTTAGCAGCAATAAATTGTTTGCAATGACATTTAAGAAAGTTTCGAAAACAATACCTTCTCTTTTTGTTGTTTTTATAATTTAGAGAAGTGTCGTTTTGCAAATAAATTCTCTTTTGGCGATTAAAATTTCTAGTCACTTTTATTTTACTATTAGCTGAAGAAAAAAAACGTTTTGACCATTTATGATAGTTTGAAATATGTCATTTGAATCAAGGCAATATATGTATGAATTTAGTGTGAAATTTTTCTTTGTAAATTTAAAAAATCCCGATACCAAGGATTTTTTTTTTCTTTTGGTTTTTAAGGAATTAACTTTATACAATGCATTCGCCAGATTTAATTGAAGCAAGCATGTAATATTGAACTTGTAGTATTGCTTCTTTATCTGATTGAAAGAACAGACTTTTTTGCATTCCCTGATTAGTTTCATTTCACTGAGTCAGATGAAATAGATAGAAGATAATTTTTTGATCATATTTATTTTGGTTATGCCTTAGCAAAATTCTCGAGTATTTCGCAGATAAAATGTTTTTAAAATGAAAAGAATGATAAATAAATGGCATACACAGATTATGTATGTTTTTTTTTATCTCAACTGACGCACATTAAAATCTTCTAATAATATTCCTGCCGAAAAAACTTGTTGTGCAAGTCAAGCAGCCACAAAATGCGTTAGTACAAATCGGACGAATTCTTAGCAATTATAATACTTGTTGAAAATTGATTCTTTTTCTCGCATTCATTCACTATATTTTTAAAATGCCTTTAGATAAAAATGCAGTACATTTTCAGTGGAATTTTAAATTATTATATAATTCTGAACAAAACACATATAACTAGATTACTTCACTTCCTATTCATAATCTAAATCAACCGAATTTCAGATATTATTTCTCTAATCATTTTATCGATTCTAAAAATCAGTGCTTCTCTTAGCAGCAACTCTCAGAAAAATTATTTTTAATTAAATAACATTTTAATACGATTTAGGAAATGCATTTACAAATGTTTGTGAATTCCAGAACAGTGCTAATATATCTAAGATACTATTCAGAAAAGCAGTTGTTTCCAGAAGGGTGACAGTAGTAAATCGAAATATCTGGAGCCTCAGTTTCTTCTTTCTCTTTCGATCAATCGTTCCTCCAATATCTCATGCATACAAAAGCATACTCTGATCCCGGAAAATAAAACTTCATAGACTGTATCCCCTTTGTACTAAAACAGTCTGCATTTTAAAATCGCATGTTTTCTTCTCGTCCCAGCTGTTACACCATTTCGATCCTATTTTTGTGATTCTCAGGTTCGCATGGCAACACGAAACTTAGAGTTGATAGATGTCAAAAAGTGATGTAGGATTTAAAATTTGTTCGTATAGTTTCGATTGAAAATCATCTTTGGTTAAACTGTTCTAACTCATAGTCATATTATATATTTGAGTTAGGGAATTATTTGTGTTAATATTAACAGTGTGTGTGTGTGTGTGTGTGTGTGTGTGTGTGTGTGTGTGTGTGTGTGTGTGTGTGTGTGTGTGTGTGTGTGTGTGTGTGTGTGTGTGTGTTAACCAAACCCATCAGACTTAGTCTTTAAGAGGAAAACAAGAATGCCACCACCTCTTTAAACAACAAAAATTAGTTTTCATTAAATTATTTTTATTTTATTTAAACTCAAATTTTACAATTTGTCTTCAACAAATGCTAAATAATTTTTTTATGAGAAATACTTCAATTCGCCTTAAAATTCAAATTTTAGCTTTTTTTAATTATACCAATTTGTGTTTTGTGCAATTATTTCTTCAATTTTAAATGACATTCTTAAAATCCAATGCAGACTATCTTAAAATATATTGAGGCTCTAATATACGCTACCAACATTTTTTTTTTTTTAATTTCTGTTTCTTATTTTCCGTGAACATTTAAATTGGTGATTGGTGATATTCCTTTATAAAAATCACAAATTGTTTTAATTTTTCCTATATAGTTAAAGCTTCTAAAAATTACCTCTAAAATTTATTTAAAAATAAATATTTATGAAATTGGTATTAAATGTAACACAGAATAACCAAATCTGTAACAACAATTTAAATTCAGCAAAATATGCATCAATAATTCAACCAAGAACTATTTTAACTTCAACGAAATTTTAATAATTTGAAATATTTGAAATATCTTTACTGATAAAAGCTTTAATAAACGTAACTAATACAATAACCATGCGAAATCCAATCTAACTCCTAAAGCAATTTCCATCTTACAATCCATTAGGGAACATTAGATTCTCTAAAACTATTTCCAACCTTTTCTACAAAATTCTACGTCCTTTTCTAATAGAATGTTAGCATTGAATAATAACAAGCGATTACTGCCACCAAATTACCCGCAGCATCAAAGGGGACAACCATTAGAAACAGAATCCAAAATCTTCGCCACCAAATTGTTGAGAGGGGTGGAGAACTTAGAATCTTTAAAATTAGAAAAGGGAGGATAAAACTTCTAACTTGTGGAGGAGGAAGGCTTAAAGACATGCATTCCACGGAGATAGTTCTGTTGATATGTTTAAAAGAGAACATTATAATGGATGAATAGTTGTTGTGCATCATTAGGAGAGCAACAATTTTTATAGACGGTTAATGGCATATATTTAAAGAATTCACAATAAATGATGTATTAGAGTTATCCCTTAACAGGGCAGGTGAAAATTTAGGTCTTAACTGGGATATTTTTCTTGATATATAAATGTTTCAGAAATTTTTCAGAATATATTATCATTGACAAATTAATTGCCTTTGAACATATATTTTCTTCTCAAATTACATGTTATGATAAAAAATATTCTTGTAAAAAACATATTACTTTTTACTTTTTAAATCATATTTATTTTTCTAGTATACAAAGGTATATAAAAACAATATAATGAAAAATTCAAAAATTGTACAAAAAAATTTTAAAAAATGACAATGGGTAAAATTAACCCTTTTCTTATCGGCATCATTTTTACACAGATTTCCATAGCACGGTTTTCGAGGGCATTTTAAACATACAGGTTAAGTACTAATATATAAATTAGCCTAAATATCTAAATTCTGTAGATACTTATCTGGAATGTTAATGTATTTTAGAAATTTTTCAAAATACATATCATTAAAAAATAAATTATATTTGGACATACATATCAGAATCAATCAAATTCAAAGTTTCATCAGGAACACCTTCTGTATAATTATCCCCATCATTAAAATCACTTTCTGCTTCATTTAAAAGTCCCTGGAGCTCTGCTTTATAAGGAGATAGGTAGGTTGGATGATATTTCGTGGATCAAGTTTTAGAGCCATCTGCTTAGCCTTGTTTAAAACAGGAACACCAAAAGGGAGGTGCGGTCTCACAGACGTCGCTCAAAGAGTTAGATGAAATATTTAAAAAATTATCCGCCGAAACCGGTTAAAAGCACACGTACCGTGAACGTCACGAAGCAAGAAACTATAGTGTCAATCCATTTGATTGAGCTAAAAAGAGAATAGGGGTGACCGAAAGTCCATCCTTAGCGGTCTGAGATACGGCCTGCCACCCCTCTCAAAAAATTAAGGTTTATAATGAATGGCCGCAATATTTTTTTAGACTGGAATGTCAGAACGCAAATTCTGAGTCTTTAAAGCTGTTTTTGTAAGAGTTAGGCTTCACAAAAGAATAAAGATATCATCCTTTTCGATTACAACACAGTAAAATGTGTATTTTCAATGTGCAATAAAATGTAAAAAAAATGTGTGCAAAATAAATACATTAAATGCCTTGTTAAAATACTCTTCAAAATTGTTTTAATACATTTATAGATGAATTCAGTGAGATTAGTTTTTTAATGCTAACATTAATTTGGATATGAATTTGATCAGAAGCATTATTTCAAAAGTTGATAAAATATATAAATAGACAAAAAAACTCAAAATAAAATTCTTAGGGTGTCATGTGATTACGAATTTGGATCGTAATTTTTGAAATGAGAGTGTTATGAAAATGAGAACTTAGATAATTACATTTTTTGCCTCATGTTCCATTTTCAAAGTGCAATATGGCTCCGATTGATAATTTAATATAAAATCTCCACATTTAGTGGATATTTATGTATTATTATATTATACATTTACATATTATTTATATATTTTATATATTTTTAATTATTAAGAAAAAACAAATTTCTTCTGAAAATAATTTCAATTAAATAGTCTACATTCGTGTATATAGCTTAAAATTAATTGCCTGTGACCATTTCAAAATTGACTGATTTCTAATTGACTGAATGTCGTAAAAAATTTATTTTTCTCAAATATTGAGTTTTTGGAAGATTAATCTCTGTAATTTTTATTAAAGCTTTAATTTTTCATCATAAATTAAGAAGGATAAATATGCGATTTCAAAATAATTATTAATTACTATAATTAAGTCAGGTTTAGTATGATTTATGAATATGAAAACCATATTGAAACTACTTTTAAATTTAATATTTTTATTCGAAATAAGATTCATTCTGATTTCAGCAATAATATGTTTATGAGGAAACAGTAACTTTGGATTTAAATAAAGTAATCTAAATAAAACTATCAAAGCATTTCTTTTTTTTTCTGATACTTTATTTCCACAGATAAACAAAACAAATTTATAGCAAATCAAAAAAAAATAGTACAAAACTGTTTGAGTTATTTAGGAAATTGTATTTGAATCAAGTATATTGGCCAGAAATAAATTCTAACCTTCTAGGCTTAATCGTATCATTCACAAGAAAAAAAAGGATATTTTTTTTAGCAAAATGTCAGTAGAGGTATTTATTTCCTTCTCAGAAAATATTCCCAGAAGATTTTTTCTCAAATGAAAGTGTCAGATGTTTCGTATTAGAGCATATGCAGCCGACACATCCATTGAAGAGATTGCCTGAGCTCCCAAAGATATTATGCTGGAAATGAATACCTACCGCATTGTGGGGAAGTGTCTGGGTTTGACATGATGGTTTGGATGTTCTGGAGGGTGCGGATATTTTTTTTTCTCTTAGCGGTTCAGTAAAAAGACAAAGGTTCCAACAACAACAACAAAAAAATGGAAATAAAAATCGCATGTTGTCAGTTTTAACGGTCTTGATTATACTTGAAGATATCGTGTAGTGGTATCTGAACTTATGGCTAATGGTATGGCTTGGTATCAGCTAGCAAGTGTTAAGGTTCATAATTGCAATGAAAGATGTCAGCTCTGCATATTAGCATTCAGATGAATTACGAATATTTCTATCAATGTGTTTTCTTTAGAACGCAATAAGATTTTTACCAATGCTTAATATCCAAAAAAAATTAAATTTGTTATTAAAAATTAATTTTATTCTTAAAAAATACTGTTATATAAACTTAAAAATACTGTTATATAAACTTAAAAATAGTGTTATATAAACTTAAAAATAGTGTTATATAAACTTTAATAAATCCAAAAACAAGACAGTGAAATCATAAAGACTTTTAAACATATCGATGCTTTTAATTGTTTAGTATTAAATGCATAAAATGTGGCAATATTATTTCCCATCTTCTAAATCGAACTAATTATTTTTCTTAAATGAATATAGAGCATATAAAAACTTTAATGCTGTTTTATAAAACCAGTTTCATGTTTTATTAAAAGTGAATTATATGATTCGATTTACAGCCACTATTCCACAATCGGTTTCCTTACTGTGTTGAGTTTGAGCTATTGTATCGTTATTAAGAATACTTGAAAATATTTTAGCATTTATAAACATAAGTATCAGTTCATTGACTATTTAAATTAAATTTGTATTCTTAACCATTGGCGCCACTTGGTATGGAATAAAATAAAAATGCTTTCAATATTCTAAAGGGTTTTATTAATGAATTAGAATTAATTAATTTATTTGTATATTAAAGATTAAAAAGAAAATCATTAATTTTTTTAAATGATTTTTAACATATTAATAAAATTTGAATTTGAAAATATTTATTAATGTTATTAATTATTAACCAATTAAAAAACAGTTAAAACCATTAAAAACATTTAATAATTGATAGAATTACTTTGTAATTTTCTATATTTCATCTAGAAATGAAACCATTTTCTTCGAATAATATTAATATCATAATAAAATTAAATTATTCGATTTGCAGTATTTTAGAAGATTTAAAATAATCTGTGAAATATAATCTGACAATATTCTTTCCATTTGATGGATTTCGACCATTAATTTTTCTTCGCTGCACAATAAACAATGTTCCAGTTAATTAACACGAATTTCCCTAAAAGAATAACTCACATGTTGATTTGCATATTTCAATTAATTAAAAAATGATAGAGTTTAAGTACTGAATTCTGCATGTAAGTGATATTGTGAATGCTCATTGCAGGATTTGAAATAAGAAAGATAATTTCTAATCTATTGCAATTGTTATTGTATTTAAATGGCAGTTTACATTCTTTAAGGGTTCTTTAATCGTATTTAAAGCAAATGATAGTTTTAAATAAACGAGTACATTTCCAAAGCTCTGGACAGCATTAAACAAATTTTGAGATCAGTAGTAAAGAGCTCTGATTCAGTAGTAGAAGTAGTCTAAGGATCAGTGTTTATATTTCAGAATATTTATTTTTTATGAAAGATTGATTCAAGTGATTAATTGCAACAGTATATTATAGTATGTTCTCATTTAGAGGTCCTCTGTTCATCCGTAATTTCAAATTCTCTGAGACAGATATGTTACCGGTGATTGTATTAATTATCATAATCTGTAGAAAATATATAATTCCAAATCTAAAAAGGCTTTAAAGGCTATAAAGAATTAGGTTTTATTTTAAAATTTATGGCTATATCACGGAAAATATTATTTTGAGCCATTTTTAGTATTTCATTGCTTATCTTAAAGAGCATACATCATTCAACGGCTCGCATTTGTTCACACGGGGTTCGCTCAAAGTAATGAAACTTTGCAACTTGGTTCAGTTTTAGAATTATAAGTGACGTTTCTTTTGTTTAAAATGTTAAAGTGTCACAATTTTACTGCATATAAATTACAAAGCCACGAGAGTGTATTCAGATTTAGACTTAGCTACTTTTTGAGTAGTAGGTTTATTGACTTAGAGAACATAGATATAATTTTTGCATTGTTTAAAGCATTTATTTCTAATCGGAAGAATTCGACTTTTATAATTTAGCAATTAGCTGTTGGGTCAAGGGTAAAGGTGACACTCCATATATAAGATATTTTAAAATCTAATTTTCACCTTAATTAATTTCCAAATTTTTATCTTAAATTATCCCATATTATCTTCAATTTAAAATTTATATTTCCTGATCAAATTTCCACTTTTTATTTAATGATGTTTAATGCGCACTCTATAAAACTGCTGAATTATGCATTTTCTATCTCAAGTGAAAGAATAAGAATTCCTACAGCATTCTTTTACAGATACCTAAGATTCCCTTTTTTAAATTGTCACGTATCAAAAAATCCCTATTAAAATCACTGAAGATAAAAATTAGTCTCTTTTACTTTGTGTCGGAATGTAAACTGACGCATTTTATATGATCGTTTGTTTCTTGTACAAATGTTTCCTGGGATGAAATAAAGCGAAGTTAAAATTTCAAAAATTTCTTCTATTTGGCCACGCAACTGCTAAAAATGTTTACATATATATAATTAATGTAAAAATAAGTAGGCGTGAACTTTTATTGATTTTGATTTTATACACGTTTTTTAGTCTTTTGAAAACGAATATGAAAAAGAAACATTGCGTTGCACATTTAAAGGGGGGGAAATCATATAATAATACAGAAAATCCGAAAGAAATTAAAAAGTGCTATCATCTTAATTATTCATTGAAAAATTAGTACTAATAAAACAATCCTTAACTAAAAACAACTATCATTTCTTACTTTTAAAGAGCTAGACCCTCAACGACCATTCAAATGAAATACTTAATCTTTGACATTTAAAGCAAAAACTGCAGAAGATAAAAGGAGATGGTCTACCCCCCCCCCATCTCCCACTTCTCTCAATTAATTGGGGGCTTGAAACGGATGGGAAGGGTAGGAAAGTCGTCGCATTCTTACAAGAAATGCTGGAAAAGTCCCTATTATTAATTATACATGTCTCCATGATCCTTACTAATTGGTCTGTTCGACGTCTCCTCTTACTGCATTGTACCAGAATTTAAATTATTCGTAATGATGCTTAATGCTTATTCGAGATATGATTGGATGATTGCGCTCTAGTGCAATATTAGTTAGAAGGCAGCAGGAGTATATTGTGAGTTGATTAAATGTAGCAATAATTGCTTTTCTGACGTACATGGTAAATTAATCCGAAATACTAAGGGATTTCTAATAAATGATTTCGTAAAAACGGTTTTTTATTAGTTTCGTTTGCTTTCTCTATTCAGCTTCTAAAAAAACTGAAGTAAGGAAGGTTATTTGTATTCCAATGTATAGTAGGCATTTATTGCCAAATATTTTTTGTGATTTAAATTGTTCTAAATTATAGATTCTCGGACATTGCCAATACCTAAAATCGGAATTAAATGAAATGTTAATGCGATTTGAATTGTTTTAATCTGTCATATTTTCCCCCTTTCTAGTAATGCTTCATATTTTGCATATGCAGTCATGTGCAGATAGACTTAATAAATGATATAATATTGTCACGGAATTTTCTCTACAAAGTCCGCAAAGTCAACGGGTGTATGGTGACTCAGTCAATAGGCCTTAATAACAAATAACGACGTTTATTGATAAGAATATATAGACAACAAAGCGAAGTCAAGACGTACAGAAGCAATTAATAGCAGAACGCAAGCAGCACTGCAATGATAAGCAACTCAAAGCGCTCAGAGAATTCTTTCAACTATTAACGAAAGTTACCTCATATCACTGCATTCAATTTGGTCTCACTGCCTTTTATAGTTCCCGAGATACGGAAGAAAAGGTTCTCGAACGATCAAGCCTGTCTCAGTTCCTATTGGCTCTATCTCCAAAATTCTTGAAGATTCCATTTTGTCAACATATTTTCCATTTTATCGCCCAATCGTTAAATTGTCGCCAAACCCTAGGGTTACTGATCCAGCATTTGATCGGCATCCAGTACAGCTTTCGTAAAATGGTCTTTCCTACGATGGAACCAACTATGCTGGGAAGCAACATTACAGATTCGTAAAAATATGAAATTTCTTGTATTTACCTACATTGAAATCGAGGGAAGATAAATTTAAAAAAGAACTAATTCCAGCAACAAAATATATAGTAACAAAAGGAGAGTTTTCTCCGATATTGAAATGAAAACATTGAAAACAATAATCACAATGAACGCACGAAAAATGCTTTAAACAAAATATTATGAATGCTCAATTTATTAAAAAAAAAAAAATGGGCATAGAGAAATGAATGACATGCAATATGAAACTATAGAAAATGTTTTTTTTTCACATACGAAATTTAAATTGGACGGAAAATTCAACCGGGCAGTAATGTATAACAAAGTGATTTCTCATCTTTTTTTCTGCCTGACTCATCCTTGAGTTCTTCCGCATTCGATCACAGAATCAAAAAAATACGTAGGACAAGTTATACAAGATTCTTCAAGAAATTTTTCTCAAAGTTGGCTAAAAATCATACATCACTCTCAAAGAGAATGTGTATAAATGGAATACATTTTTCCGAAAACGAGCAATTTTTTTCTGTTGTTCCACAGACTTCAATTCTTATGTTAGTTTTAGACACGAATCGATAAATAAATAAATTTATATAGATTATCTGTCTCGTATATTTGTGTTTCAGCTTATTATCGATAATTATATCGTTTTTTTTTTCATGTTTTCAAAAAATATGAGGTTATTTTCTTTCTCGTCTAGACATAGGGTCTGTTATAAATGAATGCTATTTTTGAAAATGGATAAAAATTCTTCAGAATCAAAGTAATGGAAAGCAATTTTATCATTTCTACTGTCGGAACTAAAAATCCTCACAACTTGGCAGACGGTGTACGCCAAATATTTGCTTTGTTCAGTTTCAGGAAAAATTCGAAATAAATGTGAAAATAAAAAATAAATGTACTGAGTAGTTTTTAACTATTTTAAATGAACCAATTTATCAAATATCAATTCAATTTTTTAAATTTATTTACTGATGAATGCCCCAGCTTAACTTTAACCACGTTTGCAATAAAATCATCAAATGCGACCAATGTAGTTGAGATAGCCTTATGGAAAATAAAGCAATATAAAAGCTTTAAAAGAACCTTAGTTTATTTATATTTTTATACTTTTTGGAGGGAATGATTTCCAACAAAACTTTTTGCTGTTTTACCAAAGACGGCATAGGGGACATTGTATAAAATCACTATTCAGATTTAAATTAAATCTTTAAAACCAGGTCATTTGAGTATGATTTAAATCTGATTCTGAATGAAGGATAATCTAAAATGGCAAAACATTTCACTTCAATCCTAAGAAATACTCACAAAACTTTTAAGGAAATGTGCATAATGTTATCAAAAATCAAAACGCATATTTCATCGGAAATTTAGTGAATTTCAAATAAGACTTTCAACCAATCCTATTTAGCTTTACTTATTGAAGGATTCTTTTCTTTTAGGCTTAATAGGCATAGCAAAAAAAATCAATACTTAATAAAAACAAAAAGTAAGCCCTAATTCTTCAAAGTAATTTAGAATTCTAAGCAATTTAAAAATCCAAGCAAACAACTTTTAACCAATTCTAATTAACTCTACTTATTGAAAGATTCTTTTCATTGAATGTTAGTATGCATATCAAAAATTGATTATTTAATAAGAACAAGAAGCAATTTAAAATTCTAAGAAAACAACTTTTAACCAATTCTAATTAACTCTATTTATTAAAAGATTCTTTCCACTGCAGCTAGTATGCATTGTAAAAACATCTTTATTTAATAAGAACAAAAAAGAAGCCCTAATTCTTCAAAGTAATCTAGAAATGTCAAGAATAAAAGCTCTCTTTTCAAAAGCGATAAATAGACATGGAAAAAACCGGAAACTCCAAAATTCATTTAGCATATTAAGTCAACATGCAAATCAAGTAAGAAAAATCAATATTTTCCTACTTTCTTTATTCAGGTGCACTTCATCAAAAGTAAATGATTATTTTATAACTCACTTAAAGATGCATAATTTTCTTAAGTCTATCAATAATATTATGTGTGCTACGGGATAAAATTTTGTTAAGTAAAATACAAACTTTTTGGATCAAAACTCAGATTTGCCATTCACAATTCAATATGTAATTTAAAATTTTCATTTTCCAACTATATGCACAGATAGCAAACTTTTATAATGCAATTCAGTGAGTTTTATTTATTTCAATAAAATAAATAAAACTCAGCTTGAAAATTCTTGCTTCGTTTGCTTCCATGTTGTTATTTTATAAGCATAATATATAAACTCTTTACAAAAATTGTTAAAAATCTTTTTAATTGTAACTTTAAAGAAATATTTTCAAGTTTCAAAAGTTTATCAACAAAATATTTTTAAACAATAAACATGAGTGAATATTTATTTCAAAATTCTATGCCAGTGAATTCAATTTCATAAATACAAAACATACGTACAAAACTGGCAGACGATATATACAGAATAAATAATAAAGATTAAAAAGTTTTTTCTTTTATATAATTAAGAATTCTATAATTTCCGTTGCTTCATTTCGGCATCTGACTCAATGTTTTATCAAAGGCGATTTGAAAATTTCCGCATAATTTATTTCAAGTTGCTAATGAATATAACAACTTTTTTCAAATATTTTAACTTTTGCTGTCTTTGAAAATAATATATTTTTATGTATTGCTGTTGTTTGGAAGTATATCAATTTTATGAACTTATTTTAATGGAATGTTTGCTTTAATTGCTTTTTTATAACCCTTTCATGCGTTATAAAATCTGAGCTTATATTTATTACCATTAATTTCATCTTTTAATTAGAATATATCATTTGTTATTATTAATAATTAATTTATAATAAAATAAAGGGTTCTGTGTCTGTTTAATTTGTAGATTTCCAAAATCTAAATCAGTACTTGCGATGATAGTTTTATCGGCTATACAAAAACAAAGAAATTTCTCCTATTGTCGATAAAATAGTTATAAAATATTCATTGCACTTCGGATAAGTATTTTTATTTGTAAAATATTTAAATATTTTTCAATGACTACAATAGAATAACAAATAGAATGTTTGAAACGTTGAAAGAAAAAAGAACTTAGGAAAATATTTAATGCAATACACAATACTTATGACTTCGATTTATTATTTTGAAGTTATGGTTTTTCGACAAGAAATTGTTTCTGCAGGAAATTGATATGTTTCTTTTAAATTTAGTCAGATTTCTTTTTATTCATATAAATGGAATAAACAAATATAATTGAGCAATTTGCTACTAATATTGAACTAGAACAAATCCCTTCTAAAGATTATTAAATATTAATATTCTACAATCATATATATAACCTAATTAACCGGCATAAACTATTTCAACATAAGTTTTACTATAATTAGATGGCTTAACTTCAATTTCTAATGGTTAAGTACCATTAAAATTTTTGTCGAGAATAGTTATTTGTAATAGTTATTTAAATTCATTTTCAGTTTTGATTCAAATTTTAATTTATTATAAAAAATTAGAAAGTATATATATAATTACTGAAATTGAATAGTTCAAGATTATAATTAAATCAAAATTTTATTTTTGGTAAGATATATAAAAATGAAAAACGAATAAGTCTTCCTGTTAAAGCGTAACCTATTTATTCTAACTAAAATTCATCCTAATTTTAGCAATAATGGAAAACTTCTTTTATCTCAAGGAACAATACCGTTAATTAAATATAAATAATGAATTCCAAGTAAAATTTCGTAAAAATATTCCATTTTTAGTAGCACCTTAGATTGATATAATTCAAAACAAATTTATAGTAAACTAAAAAAAAAAAAAAAAAGGGAGTAAAATTGCTTAATTACAATTTCTTATTGAATAATACAAATTGGAAGAAATAAATTCTAACCTTCCAAATTTAATCTTATCATTCCCAGAAAAGAAGCAATATATTCTTTTAGAAAAATATGAGTAGAGATATTTATTTTTTCTCAGAAAATATTCCCAGAAGATTTTTCTCAAATGAAAGTATCAGTTGCGGCGCATTGGAAACATATGCAACAGACGCATCCATTGAAAAAACTGCCCGAGATCCCAAAGATATTATGCTGGAAATGAATACCTCTCGCTTTGTGGGGGTGTATCTGGGTTTGACATGATGGTTTAATGTTCTGGAGGGTGGATTTTTTTCTATCAGTCATTGAATAACAAGACAAAGATTTAATATAAAGGTTCCAATAAAAAGATGAGAATCAAAATCTCACGCCGTCAGTCGCTTTGGCCTTAAGGGAACTCCATGATATTGCGTAGACGAAGCGAGACTTATAATGTATGGTACTATTAGCTAATATGTATTAAGGTTCATAATTTTATGTAATAAGAAACGTCAACTCTGCATATCAATATTCAAATGAATACCAATTATTTCCATAATTATATTTATTTCAAAATATAATAAGAATTTGTTCACTTCTTCATATTTAGAAAATTAGAATTAGAAATTAAAGAAAGAAATAATTAAGTCATCGAATTCAGGAAAATAATTTAGTCAGGAATTTAGAATATGAAGTTAATTAAGTCAGGAATTTAAAATCAGAAATTAAGTCAGGAATTTAAAATCAGAAATTAATTAAGTCAGGAATTTAAAATCAGAAATTAATTAAGTCAGGAATTTAAAATCAGAAATTAATTAAGTCAGGAATTTAAAATCAGAAATTAATTAAGTCAGGAATTCAGAATCTGAAATTAATTAAGTCAGGAATTCAGAATCTGAAATTAATTAAGTCAGGAATTCAGAATCTGAAATTAAGTCAGGATTTCAGAATCTGAAATTAATTAAGTCAGGATTTCAGAATCTGAAATTAATTAAGTCAGGAATTTTGAATCTGAAATTAATTAAGTCAGGAATTTTGAATCTGAAATTAATTAAGTCAGGAATTTTGAATCTGAAATTAATTAAGTCAGGAATTTTGAATCTGAAATTAAGTCAACAAGAGTAATCTCATCTGGTCGCATATTCTTGTGTATTATTAACAACTTGCATTTTGGCAAACATTAGTTTCGAAAGAGTTTAAAAGCGTGGAAACTTCATTGTTCCTTTTGGGGGGGAGTGGCGGGGTGGTAGGATAATTGATCTCTAGGATGCGGTTGATAAATAAGTACCAGAAAACTAAATGAGCCTTTTGAACGCCTTTTTAATCTATAATTATTGTGGCAAATTCATATGCCAAATTGCATACATTTAAATCATAGCATTTTTTTAGTTTTCACGTTTACATGATAGTGAAAGTGCAGGCCCACAGAACAATTTGACTGATTTGGTTCAAAATTTGACACCAGTCTCAAATTTAAATTTTTAACATCTCTATCAAATTCTATTCATCTAGATTTCTTCGTTTTGTTATTATCGTATTAACTTACATCCGAACAGTCGGATAGGCAGACTTCCACAGCTTAGATTTCATTCGAAATTTCATAAAAAAAAATCTATAAATTTATTGTAAAATCCACATAAAATTTGTTTTATCCATATCAAAACGATTTCGAATTATCGAGTTCGCATACCAACTTGATTGAAAAAATGTTTGCATTTAGAAGACTCAAGCATGGAAATTCTTCAAATTCTTGAGTAAGAATTTTTTCACATTTACAATTTACCCTCTGTACAAGTTTAATAAAAATCAACAGCATATACAAAATTATACAACATTTTATTACATACGAATATGGACAATGAAATCATGAAAAAACTTTTAAAGTTTTGAAATTTTCATTCGCTTGGTATAAAATATATAAAGCATGGCAATGAAATTGCCTACCTTTTAAATCGAATGGGCTATTTTTTTAAATGAATGCAAAGAGAGCAAAATGATTTTTAAATTTTTATTAAACTTGTTTCATGAGTTTAGAGATTAAATTAAATAATTCATTTTTAATGAAGTTTTCACAATCATTTTTTTTTTTCACTTTTTAGCATTTGAAATTTTTTGTGAGTATTCTCTATAACAATACACTACTTTAAAATTTTGAAAAGTAATTCTAAAAAGTAATAATTCGCCACTCTAATTAAATTTTTATTCATTACAGCGGCATCACCTGGTATGAAATTGAAAATAAATGTGACTTGATGTTTTGAAATATTTGCAGTAATGAATTTTAAGTTAAATATTAAAAAGAAGAAAACCATTAAAAATAAAATATTAATTTTCACATTAATAAGTTTGTTCTTGAAAAGATGGCTACGGAAACGAAGGGTTTCAAGCTCGAAACCCGATTCCCCAAAGAACCATCATGTAAGCGGGTCTGAAGTACGTTAAATCCGTCTAAGCCAAACGTCTTCCCGCTGGTGTGGTGTGAAAATTTAGAGAGGGATGCCAGCTCAGGTGTTGTCCTCGTCATCTGACCGCCGTTCAAAATTACGAGGTTCGTCCCAAAATAGCCCTAGTGTTGCTTTAAAACCAGATGTTAATATAATTAAACTAAACTTGTGCTTGAAAAATGTTTTGCTAAATTTATTAATTATGAAATGATATAATTATTCATTATAAAACATTTGATAATTTATTGTATTATCTTATACTTTTTCACATACAAAGGAAGACATTTTCTTATGCTTTTAATTATAACAAAACTAAAAGCATTATTTGATTCGATTAACAGCTTTTTAGATTATTTAAAACAATTTTCAAAATCAGCATATCGGCATTCTTTAAATATATTTAAAGCATTTTTCTCCGAAATGCCACAATCAATGATCCAGTTAATTAACAAAGTTTCCCACAAGTATTCTTAAAAGAATAGCGCACATTTCGCTTTGCATTTTCCGAATAATTAAAAAGTAATAATGGCTTAAGACGGTATTTTTATATAAATTAGACTACGAATGTTCATTTTGGGAATTGATATTAGAAGATTCTTTTGCATTTGAGTTATTGAAATCAAGAGGCTTGTTATTACAGAATTTAAAATAAATAAATAGTTTTGAATAAATGAAGTTTCAAGATCATTTAATGGGGTTAAAACAAAACCAGCTTTTTAACATCAAACGTAGATTTGCTGAATGCAAACGAACACATAAAGGCGAATGTTTCTTTTTTTAATTTTAAAATATGCTTTTTTTTTAATGATTTAACTGATTAATTTCGCCATTTTTTTCTTACAGTATATCTCAGAGTGTCATCTTTAATCGTAGTCTAATCTCTTATATTTAAACCATTAGAGATATGTATGTTGTAGTAGATGATTATTCATATACTAATTATTAACTATTAACAATAACTATAACAATAATCGATCGTGATAATTTATCTATCACTTTTAAATGTTGTTAATAACTGATCCATCATATAAATATAAATATAATTCTGTTTGAAAAAATGCTTTAAACAACCTAAGGAATCAGGTTTATTTTTCAATTAATAATTGCACCAAAGAAAAT
Source organism: Argiope bruennichi (assembly GCF_947563725.1). Taxonomy (NCBI): domain Eukaryota; kingdom Metazoa; phylum Arthropoda; class Arachnida; order Araneae; family Araneidae; genus Argiope; species Argiope bruennichi. The sequence goes on along the minus strand of NC_079158.1, from coordinate 43,572,737 downwards.
ATCAGTATTTTGAATAATTGTCAATACTTCAGATGCTGTCTTGAGAAACACACACTAACCTATAAGATATATTTGCTGAATGCGGCCCTTAATTGATTATAGAACTGTATTTAGATTTACTTTTTCACCAGTTGATTTATTAATTAATACATTAAAAATTAAATGTTTACATATTTAAGGCATTTTTCTAATTTGAAGTATAATTCTATCCTAAATGGTAGTAATTTATAGCTAAATATCTGTCGGTATTATTTCCCCTTCCTAACCCCAGATGTCAGCTCATTCTCATTGTCTTGAAAGTTACGCAGAAAAGATTACTTGTTTGCTTGGCAGTCTAAAAAAAGTAGACGCTCACGTGGAGTGCGAGCGATCAGTAACTCGTAAGAAAAAGCAGAGCAAATTTATTTTAAAGATCGCATGGAAACCTAGTGAGTTTCTTGGGAAATTAGTAGTTTATGAAGAAAATAATTTTTATAACGTATTGAATTTGTATCGAATTGCTTACCGAAAATTGCATAAAACTAAGGAGTGTAAAAAAGGAGGAGGAGTGTAACTAAGGAAATTATATAAAACTAAGGAATAAATGGATGACTAGTCAAGAAAACTATTTCCTGATTTTTCTTGCATAGAATCTCTATTTTTTGCAAACAGGAGCACAGGATATGTGCTCACGAACAGTGCAGAAATACTTCGTTAGGGAAATGGCCCTGTATTCGACAATATCAAAATTGGCATTCTGTGTATTTATATTATTGGTCTAAAATCCTTGATACATCCAAGAATTTTAATTCATTTTGATTTTTTAGTTTTAGAAATTTATTATTTGAATGTAATATCTTGTGTAAATAAATCGGATATCTTGCTTAAATAAATCAGGTAGTAATACACCATTATTCATGCAGTCCGAATGAAGTGAAAATGACCAATCATCTTTATTTTATGATTGAAAAATCATTATTAATTTAACCTCCACAGAAAAAACAACTACGATATCCCACAATTTAAATAGCTAGCCCCCTCAACAACCATTCCGATGAAATATTTAATTTGCGACATTTAAAGCGAAAACTACCAAAAATAATGGGAGGGGGGGGGGGCTTGCCTGCTTCTTTCAATTGATTGAATCTCGAAGCGGCTGGAAATGTCTTCCCATTCTTTTAATGAATGTTGAAAAAGTCCGTATTATTAATTCTACGTGCCCCCATTAAGCCTAACTAATTGGTATGTTCTGCCTTTCCTCCCTTGCAACTCCTTAGTCTTATTCTACCAGAATTTAAATTATTCGTAACGACGTTCAATGCTTATTCGATATATGATTGGATGATTCAGCTCGAGTGCCATATTAGTTAAAGACGAGCATGAATGGACCTTGAGTTGATTAAACGAAGCAATAACTGCTTTTCTGGTGTATATGGTAAATTAATCTGGGGAGTTAAAGGATCTCTAATATATGATTTCGCAAGAACTGTTTTTTATGGGTTTTATGCTCTTTTTTAATTTCTGAATGAGATAGAGATCCACGCGTTTTATATTCTGGTTTATAATGGCCCATTTGTGAAGAATTATTTTGCATTATTTAATCTGATCCGTTGAGCTATAGAATTATAATTCTCAAATAGTGCACCGCCTAAAATCGATATTATTTGATATAGTAGCGTAATTTGTTTTAGATTCCACAATTAAAATTTACCTTTTTTTTTCTTTCTTACAAATAATTACTATACATTGCACAGAGGATTACTATACATCCTCTATAATAAAGAGGATGTATAGTTATCGTCAAAAAATTCGATTTCGAAATTTTGACAAATCTCCACTTTTTAGAACTACCCAAATATGTAAAAACACATTTTTGAAAGAAAAAAAAAAGTTTGTCTATGAATACAATAATTCGAAAACGGTTCGATTTAAAATTGAAGCAATCTAATATTTGGTTTTTACATCAAATTTAATGATTTTTTATCAATTTTTTGACGCAATCATTTTCTGAAGAAGTCTATCTGACTGTCTGAATTTAAGTTAACTATTAATTACAAAACGAAGTGATCCGGTTGGATAAAATTTTTTATATATATTTAATATTTAAGTTATAGAGAGTTGTCAAATTTCGAATATAATCTATCGAGGCAATAAATCTATGATCTGTATTTCCACAAGCACATAAACGCAATAGCTCAAAAATGCTATGACAGCCGTTGCTAAATGATATGAAAAATTAAATAAAAATCATTATAATTTGAATTTCAACATGGGGGGTGAAATGTGATTAAATATTTGAATGAATATTTAATATTATTAATATTAATTTGAGTGTTTAAATGGTTTAAATTTAATTGTAGTAATCAAAGCATTGGTACAAATTAAAACATAAAATTGCTTGTCATGTAACAAAAATGTCAAATTAGTCGTGAAATTTGCATATCAATTAAAACTGATGAATTCTACTCATTGAATATTTTTTAAATAATTCTTGTGTAATAGTTTTGCTGAAAGTTTTTGACGAAAAAAAAATTAAAATTTAAATTGATTTTTGATTAATAAGAATTTAAAAAAAAAAAAATTTCTCCAAAATGCCTTTTATTATCTAAAATTAATTGGGACAAAATTTGACAATTCTGAATCTTATTATTTGTTATGTATAACAGCAGCACGCAAAGAGACACATACGTTCAGTTGTATTATTAGCAGATTATGGTAGTGATACCATGTAATAAATTACAATATTATGCATTGGTGAATTATTAACGCTTTATATATGAGCAACATTTTATTTAAAAGAGATGTTACTTCAGTCTTATAAGCATCATGCATATTTAATCAAAATGGCATAAAATGTTATAAAATTGGGGATAAAACCCAACTGTGTTCCGTCTCATTATAATTTCATTATCTTTCAAGACGCAGATGTGTGTGTTTTATGACTTAAATATCAACTTCTGTTTTAGACGCGCTGTGATAATTTTAAGAGGGGAGTGATATAGCCATGTAAGTGAAAAGCTTAATTTTATCACTCTTGAATACGTCTTTTCGCTTCAAGCTAAGTGTAAGATGTTAATTTCAATGAGTTCCTACACCCCTGGAAGCTACGTTTTAATGTCGGGAGTTGTTCTACTAAATTTTAATGTAATTAATTCTAATTGTGAAAGATATTTTATTAGAGGGACGTGACAAGAGTAATTGTACACTCTAATCTCCATTTGTATTCCTCTGGGTTGAATTTCTAATATTTAATTTCTGAGATAATAGCCTCAGTAGATAAATGCCTTGAGGTGTGATATAAAGCGTTAAGAATCAAAATACCTACTAATAATAAATGATAATGTGTCTGAGTACTTGGCGCTTTACAGTGTAAACCATTAAAGTCAAAGTTGACAATTTTGGTGTAGATATACTTTGGAGAATGAAAATGTACATCTCAGGACCATTTTTGAAACTTCTTAGTCAGAAATCAAGCTATATTTCGGTATTTTCTCGTAACAGCTATCTAAAATATTATTACACAAAAGTAATATTATTTTAAAATTTATGAAAACTTTTTTTAATTATTCCAATTTAGTTGTGGAAATAATTTTTTTTCCTGAATTTAAAAATTTTTATGCATCATTTTGAACAACGGTTTTCATTGCCGTGGTGAAATTCATAAGGTCATTCATTAGTCCAATATTATCTTCGATTTCAAATAATATGTGATTAAAACATTTCGATTAAACAAGTCACTTAAAAATGGAACATTTTAATTATATTTTAATTTAATGTGTAGTAAGTTTATTAAAATCTCTGAATTAAAGATACAACTAATACAATTTGCTGTTGCTTAAATTATAAAACATTAAGAGAAATCCTTTTAAATTTGTTAGTATAAAGTAGTTTAAATTGAATAATAAAATGAACAGGGCAACCATGCAAAATATTATTTCACTGTGCATTAATAGAAGCAATCAATATTTTAGAATAAAACTATAATTTAACTAACTCCGGTCTTCTTATTTTTTAGTTTCAAAATTGGAAGATCACCATATCTAGTTAAGATCCCAATTAGATCTAATGCAGGAGAAAATCACATTAATTTCATCCAAAAAATAAAAATGGAATGATATTGAAAATAGCAAGCCATATTAATCATTTCACTAATGCTAAAAACATTTAATCTGTCCCACAAAAATAATTTTGATTTAATTTTAAAACAATATTTTATTAAGTTAAATCATATTCAATACAATATGTTCTCATAAATATATATATAGAAAACGAAATTTGGAACGCAATAACAAAATTCACGCTTTCAGTAACAAGCCACCACAATACCTTGATTTAAGATCCACATAGAACAGGTCGTCTCAAAACCAAAAACTATCCCTTGAAATAGCAATGAAGCAATAACACAAGCAAAGGGAACAGCAAAGGAAATTACCTAGAATAACAATTGCAGCCCGCCAAATGCAAAACGCCTCGAAAAATACGACGTAATCTTAGCCGCAAGCAACCCAACCCACCGAATTTATTGAATTTGAGAGCGCTAATTCCTTAAATCCAATTCCCTTGATCCCGGAATTTATCCACCTTCTCGAAATTCAGTCCTCCGTGAAATTCTATTGGGGGATATTTTCCTAAAAAACAAATTAAAGGAATTTTTTTAGTATTTTGGCCTTTGGAGTGAGTTTATCTGAGGCAAATGAAATGAATGCATCTGTTTCGCGTAAATGGTTCCTAAAGAGGAGTTTCTTAAGTTCAAAGCTCAGTAAATTCGAGTTTAAAGAACTGTTCACCATTTCTTTTTATTAGCTTTGCTTGACGGATAAGAATGAAAGTTGGGGAAGAAATGTGATAAATGTGGGTTTGGTGTTGGTAATATTTGAAAAAAATTAAATTAGACATGAATTTGGAGAAAATGTCTTTAAAAATTTGTTTCTATTGTTTAATAATTATGGTTAATGTCGATGATATCATTTTATTTTGTGTAACTTTGAAAATTATTTACGAAAGAAAAATTTCTGAAAATAAAATTAGAACTTTCTTTAATTTTCACACAAATTTTTATTGTTGAAATAAAGGAAACTATCCGCCATTGGTGACCAGCTTCTACGCCCAGATTATTGACGTTTAAGCTATTAAGCGACTAATATGGATTGCGTCTTTTTTTAAGTTTCAGTTCATTTGATATGATTTAAATACATTATTTCAATTGAATCAACTGGCAACAAATTATTGTGGGAAATATAAGCGGGTATATATATATATATTGTGGGAGGTATGATATAATACTACGAAATATAAAAAGAAGTGAAAATCTTATTTCGAAATTAATTTTCAAAAAAGTTATTTTTTATATTAATTTTAACATTTTCAAAAGCACCTGGATAAATATCTTGATGGATAAATTAGATTTTCATTGTATTAAAAGCATTGTAACTTTGTAAATTAAACATAGAGAATTTATTAAAATTAAAGAAGAAAATTGTACAGAAATGAAATCAATATCATTAAAGAAGTAATTTCTTGAAGTTTTGAAATTATTTTTTGAGAAATTAATAATTTTGAAAGATATTATCATCTACTTCCATAGGTAAGTCATATTTAGTATCGATCTACACTCATGTCCAAAATTAAGGTCACAAACATAAAATCTGAGAAAAATGAAAAACTATTCACTGTGTTTTCACGAAATTTGGCACAGAGGTACACTACAATGGAAAAAAGAACATAGACACATAACAATACGGAAAAGACTTTAATTGGGAATTAAGAAACAGGGTATATCAAAAAGTGTTACATTTGAATCAGAGATAAAGCATTTATCTCTGGAAAAGCCTGTCTAATATGGAGTGTGACCACCGTGCACTGCTATACAGGCTTCACAACGAGCTTTCATACTGTTTATGAGGGTGTCAATAAATGCCTGGGTCAACAAAGCCCATTCTTCCAAAAGCGCGGCCTTTAACTCTTGGAGGGTATTAGGAGGGGGGTTACGCTGTGCAATAGCTCCTCCGAGACCATCCCAAACATTTTCAATAGGATTGTCATCCGGAGACCTCGTGGGTCAGTCCATACGTCGAATATCCTCTTCCTCAGGAAAGTCATCAACGATCTGGAATCTGTGTGGACGCGCGTTATCGTCCATAAATATGAAGTCTCGGCCAAAAGTACCCCAGAACGACCTCGCATAGGCTTCAAGGATCTCATCTCTATAGAGATGTGCATTGACAGTACCCGCATCGAAGACGTGCAGTGGTGTACGACTGCCCAACATTATGCCACCCCAGACAAGGATTCCTCTGCCATCAAATCTGTCTATTTCTTTTACGTAGGAGGGATGATAGCGAGTTCCTCACTCTCTCCAGATGAAGATTCGACGAGTGTCACTCTGTGTGGTAAATCTCGACTCATCACTGAAAACAACACGCCCCCATTCTTGCTGTGCCTAAGACTGCTATGTTAGGCACCACAAGATCAGGGCTTTTCTGTTAGATGCAGTCAAAGGGGCGCACTCAATTAGTCACCGGGCATAAAGGGCCCTCTCTGCTAGACGTCTGTATACAGTTTGTCTGGAAATTCTTATTCCAGACGCAGCAGCAAGGTCAAGAGCAAATTGAGGAGTCATTGTCAGCCTATGCCATCGTGCACTTAATGGCAAATATCGATCCTGTGCAGGCGTGTTTGTTCTGTGACGGCCTTGGCTGGCCTTCCTGGATACAGTACCACTTGTTTGGAATTGATTCCACAACCTGGATACCACTTTCGGTGCCACTTGTAATCATCGAGCCACCTCCGCTTGAGTCTTCCTAACTTCAAGCCTACTAACGGCTCCCCATCTCAATGAATCGTCTAAACGATTATGAGAACTCATTCTCACTGGAAACATGTTAAATTTTTTGTTTTAATGCAATATTCACAAAATTGCAGGCAAAAATCCCAGATGCCTAAACGGTCTAATTTCAGTAGTTCCTCAAAAACTAATGCTAAGCAATATTTTTTAACACAACGAAGGTTAATATCGTGTTGCCGGTCCTTCACAATATATAAAATATAATTTGTTTACATTTTACAGGTAGCCAATTAGAATTACTTTCAAAAACCTCTTTGTGACCTTAATTTTGGACATGAGTGTATTAATGGTTAAATCTACTTTCGCTCTTGATTAGACATTCTGTTAAAGTTTATTTCGTGATTTCTTTTACATCTTTTGGCTGAATGAAATGTTAACTTGCCGAGCAATATGTATTATATGATAAATTTACTTGATTGGCAAATTGTTGAATTATGTACATCTGTAAATAAACACTGAATAAAAGAGTCTCGTATATCGATATACAAGTTCTGTATCACATACGTTAGCGTTATATATATATATAATATAATATAAAAGCTTATTTTGTTTGAAGAAGAAAGCAGATTGGAAGACATTTTACATTTGAAGAGATATTTTAGATTTTAAAATTCATTTTAATCCTTTTTGGGAAGGCAATTTATTTACAAGCAGGCGCGGACAGAACGCGTCCACAACTGCGCGGAACAAAAGCTGAAGGAACGAAACAAATGATCACTAGTCTTATATAATATGGGATTTCCGGCCACGGGACGATTGAATACACGTGTTGACCATTGACAAGGACAAAGGAAGGATCATTTTCACTTGATACGTAGAACTGATGGCGCAGTAATTTTTACACAGCTTCATACTTGGAATGGGATCAGGAAACAAGAGAACACTTTAGAATGACCCCGACATGGGTGGAATTAGGCAAAATATTTAGGAAATTAATTTGGATTAAATTAGATATTAAAATATCATTACACACACACACACACACACACACACACACACACACACACACACATATGTATGTATATATATATATAGAGAGAGAGAGAAAGAGAGATTGGGTGTGTGATCTTGTGACTACAATTATAGTCCTGCGTGTTTTAATTTCAATCAAGCGAATAAAAAGGCATTCAAAATACTTATTAGATTTCCTGACATTTGTTTATTAACATATCCGAGTGATTAATCATCAAATAGGGTGTTTCATAACTATTATCCACCAATAACATGATTTTAATAATATACTAGTATTGGTTTTCTTTATTATACTATGAAGTGCACAGCTCTTATGCTCTGAAAATAAATATCTGAGCTCTCATGCTCTAAGCATGATGTTCACAAACTTCCCAAGATTCACAATTTTATACGAGAGTGAGAACTGGAGAAAATCTTTATTAAACAGCCAGAAAGTTTCAGAGAGACCATTCCAGCTTAGTTTTCCAAATGTTTCGAAACGTTTCATACCTTTCCTTATTTCTCATTACTATACAATACTTTTCAGTATTATAATAACGTCTTACTTACACACGTGCGTTACAATGAGAATAAATACAGTTATTGTTGCTCTAATTAAGACTCCATCTTTAAGATTAAGACCCGATCCGCTTAACTTTATACTAAAAATTTTCATGCAGAATTGTTCTGCACTGAATACCTTTCAACCATAAACTATATAAAAAAACTCAATTAGATCAATATCATTAAAATATCGTTAAAGCTTATCGTGTAAGATGACTCGATATTTACATAAATAAGGACTCCAACATAGCAAGGAAGCTGACCTTTTGTTTAGTTTACGGATGTCAGGAAAAGAGGTCGGTCACCTTTTGGCTGACTTTATAACGTTGAAAAATACCTCAACCTGTTGCGATCTCTCTCCCTGTTTCTATAAAATAATGAAAAATAATGTTGTAATCTATAACTAAAATTATATTCAAAACTTTAATTTAAATTAGAGGCCGAAAATATTGTATGGTGATCAAATCAGTTTAATTGAAGAGCTTACTTGTGAATTTAAAAAGGTGTAAATTAGTATTAGGAACAATAATATGCTGCTATGTAGCTAAAAAAAGCGCTCGAATTCTGATTAATCATTATTTAAATGGTATTGTATTTCATATCAAAATGTTGAAAATCTTTCTTAGTAAGTACTTTTGATCCAAAAAGTAACTTTGAACCAAATAAGGTTGTTCTAAGCCCAATAATCTGCCTTAAGCGGCATTCTGAATGATCTTTTCATCAAAAATATCATAGGAGTATATTGATTGTTCCAGCCTGTAAACATATCGTGTTAAGAGTCGAAAAAACAAAACCAAGAAAAGTGTTTCCATTTTCTTGAATTGTTTGCATTTCCTTTGAAAGAACGAAACAATCAACTTTAACTGTGCCTGGAGAGAGATACAAAACATGTTCACTCGATAATCAATTTGAACCTAAAGCACAAATGGCAAATGAATCTAAAAAAAATGGAGAAAAAGCAACAACAAAAAAATTTGAAAAAAGGAAAAAGCTTGTTATATTATAAACAATTCCACAGTCAACCTGGATATTTTTCACAAGCATCACCTCTACAATTCTCAAGCGAATTAGCATTACCTCTGTAATCTCATTTACGGTTCTGCTGTGTTGAATAGAAATCAAGATATCGCAAAATATTTACAAGAGGAGAGTGAAGATGAACTTGGATCTTGAGATTCGCTCTCCGAATTCTCAAGATCCATATTCAAATCACGCTGAGATGATTCTTCTGTGAGTAGCAAAATCAACAACGATTGCTATCCGAGCCTATTGGAATTTCGAGAATTGGAAAGTATTTGCATAAGATCGGCGAGTTCTTACAGCAAAAGTTTTCCTTAAGCAAAATGCATGTTTAAGATATACAGAACACAATGATAGTGTTTGTCGTTCTTGTGTTTCGAATTCTGTTTAGTTCGAAATTGAAATTCAGAAGAATATAAGTTGAAATCTCCTAAAATAGTTTTCTTTAGAAGAAATGATTCATTCCCTAACGATCTTTCATTCTTTATTCAGTCCCATTTTCCAGAACTTGTTCAAATCAGTTTTACGAAAGTCGACTAATTCGGTGCCCTTTTGGTACTTCAGTTCCTTGCATGTCTCCTTTATTTTTTTTCTAAAATGATAAAGCATATTTATCATGTCCATTTGGCGCTGTATGACCTATCTTGGTCCTTGTGCCGTAAAATAGTAGTTCACTTCAGAATTTGTTTGGGAAAAAAGGAAAAAAAATTAAACTTAAATTTGTTGAATTTTACTTGTTATATTTATGCGAATGTTTATTATATTGTCTGAAAAAGAACAATTTATCTTGAACTAAAAATAGCATTTAATCGAATTAAATTAATGACACGAACATCATGTTTGAAATTTCTTCCTGTCTTTTAATGTTTTACTAATGTTGGCTAAAATAAGAATAAATATACAGAGAATGGAGAACGGTTGCACAGATAGAAATAAAAATTTGCAATAAAATATAAACTGTTAAGACCAAACTAATTAAACAAGCGATGAATAAACTACGAGTCATGATCCAAAAAGAATGAATTTTAAATTCTATTTAGGCTTTTGATTTAAATTTGCATTATAGAAATTTTATAAACAGTAGAAATAGCAAATTTATTGCAAAATATAATACTTGGAAATGTAGTTACAGATTTATTCATTATATTAGTGTTAAATAATATTTTTAAAAAGTTTTGACTCAAAATTGAATATAGTAATAATTATTCTTGGCCTTTTTTTTTTTGTTGTTGATACCTGCTAAAATCAAATCTGCCTATCCGAATCAGACTGTAGTATTCATAAGTGGTGTTGTATTTTATAAAATGATATAAAAAAGTTTGAGCCACTATAAGAGTAAATTTAATATTTTATGTAATTGGAAGATAATTTAGTAAAAATTAATCATGTAAGGAAAACAGCATCGCTCATGTTTTTTTAACTGTTTTCATTTTGAAGCATTAATTGACTCTCGTTGAAATTTATCAAAACACTAACCTAAAAGCTCCCCAAATATTTTGGCATAATTTCCATTTCTTCCTTAAGTCTAACTTGATAGGCATATATTTTAAACCCTTTGCACCCGAATATTTTCTTTCAATCACCATTCAAGACAGTGAATCATTTTATTTTTCTAATTTCAATTGTTAAAAATCCCTGCAGAATGGTAAAAAGATGTAAATTCATTTTTCAGGGAAACTCAACTTAAAACAGTTGCATGTATTTATTTTTTTTGGTATAATAAACAGGTATATGTATTAAATGAATAGTTATGAAACGAATTATTTTTCCGAGGACAAAGGGTTCAATCACCCTGTAAGAGTAGATGAACTCATCTTCTTTTTTTCAATATGTTTAGCCATCGGTCCTCTTTTGGTCGGTTCTAATAACCATTTATTATCTTTATCAATCCTTTATGATGATTAACTTCTTATTACAATTTTTTAAAGAGTTAGTGAATTTCATTAAACTCTAAGAAGAGCTCGCGTTTTTATTATTCTGAAGTTCCAAGGTCATATAAGGAAACAGAATGATTATATATCACTATGCTGAATCTATTTATCTAATTTAATCTGTTTTGATCTATAATATCATAACAAAGTAATAAGAGTGATTAATTATCTAATTCTGCCTTAAGTATTCCATTATACAAATGAATCACATAGTCACGTTGTCTGGAACTAACACTGATCTCATGAAATGTTAAGAAATTATGCTCCATGAAAAGAGTTCTTAAATCCTGTGGGGTTCTATAAAATATAAACTATAGAACAATTACTCTAATATATTATTCTATTCTGTAAATATGATAATTTTTCAATGCCCAATCTTCAAAGCGCTCACAATGCATACGTTTATAATGATGAGAAGTATTAACATCTATTTATAATACTCTAAAGATTATGTATTAAATATTTTCATGAATACTCATAACAGAAAACTATTCTCCAATTGACTCTCCGAGGTGAATATTTGAACACTGTTAACTTCCCATGTTTCATGCATATTCATATGATGATATTTATTTACCTATTCACTAAATTTGTCATTTCCATTGTCTGTTGTCTAAAATCAATAAATCATGAATATCAAGAGTTTGCTATATTATTAGGAAATGAATAGTACTATCAAAAATGAATAAATAAGTTAATTTTCATATAATTCGGTGTAATCCCACAGTCCTCTCAGTCATGGTTAGGAAAAATTTGTTGAACTCCTACTACAATAATCTCTCTTCTTATATAGAATTAAAACAATTAAGAAATCTGTTTTAAGAAACAATTTGAAAAATTCACGTGACAATGCATAATTTCTGTCTAAAAACGATTTTTTAATATATCTCACCAGACCATGAATTCAGCAATAAAATTTGTCTAAAATGGCGATTTTCAATGTCTTGTAACTCAATTAGTTTTAATCCTAAAAGAATGATTTTTTTAAAAATAGGTTAGTGTCGAAAAGGGGTTACTAAATGCGATTTATGAAACAGATGCACCGTATGAAAAATGTCTTGAGTATTCGAGGCATGTGTTTATTATCTCAAACATAAAATATAAATATTTCTTAATTTAAAGCATTTTCACAATTATAACTAAAATAGTACATATATATAATATATATATATGATTCCCTGAAGTGTGTGGGTGTGTTTTAACCCTTTAAAGGGCCATTTTTTTCTAATCATATTATGTTAAAATATTTTTAGGCTTCAAATTAGAATAAGAAAAGGGATTAATTTAACTAATTACATAAATTTAACTTGATTAATTTATTAATATGGTTAATTAATAATTAAGTAACAAATCAAGAAACATCATTTTGTCTGAGATAAAGAACTGAAGCATCTAAGTTTCTGTCTTTGTAAAAAAAATTGTCAGAACTGATGCCAACCTGCATAATTTCATACAAATATTGATAAATTTGTGGGAAGCATACTTCCCACGGCCCTAGAAAGGGTAAACATAATTTGATGATTTATTATTCGGTACAGAAAAGGTTTTAGTGCAAACCTAAATTATCACAGATGATATAAATACAAGGAAAATCAACTTCTTCCACTTAACATAAAGTTACTCGTTTTGATAGCCACCTATTCGACTACCTTATTAATGGTAATAATTTAATAAGCTGCATCTTATCAGCTGAAGAAAAGTACTATAAAAAATATACTTTTTTTTATTGGTTAACCGTAAAATTGAGAAATTGGCGAAATCGGTCTACCAGTTGAGACTTGACGGTTGTGTCGAGGTTTTATTTAGCGATATCACTCGAAAATGAAGTGCGAAAAGTTACTGGAGCAGCCCATTGATGATTTTAATTTTATATGTCATAAAATTTCCTATTAAAGGAAATTTAGCAAACTCGAACGAGTGGTTACAGTTGGAGAACTGTATTAATGTCAATGTTTCATCCCCGTAAAGAATTTACAGTATAATGTAGTAGATTTCTAAAATTTCTTTACAAATAAAAGAGACAAGTGACTATTGAGGACGTATAAGGGTCAAGTAATTATATGAAAAAAAAAGAAACTGGCGAAATTGAACCAACGGTTGAGTTTTTGGAGTTGGTTCTTTTGTGATTCTTGTTGTTTCACACGTATAGTAAGTTTGAACACTTTAAACATATTAAATAATACTATAATCAGATATGCTTCTTAAATGTTTCCATACTAGTCGATAAATATGAATAAATTGAATAAAATTTCGTAATTACTTGAATATGTTCTTTAATGTTAATGAAGTTCACAATTATGAATTATCTCAGTGCATGCGAAAAAATAATCCAGAAGATTTCCTAATTTCTAGTTTAATTAGCATAATTGGTAAATTCCAAAGACTTTTTAATGTCTTTTATTACAAATTTTTATCGATTTCAAAAATGCATCCGCCCATCATATTCTTGTCGCGAACAGAGACTCCTATAGCAAAGACCATATGCTTGGCGCAGTTTAGCAAATATGGCTCTGGCGCCAAAAAAAAAATCCAAAAATTACCCTACAGCAAAGAATTTAATTCTAAAGAACTTTTTAATACTAAATAAAAATGCTCAGAAGTATTGGCAAATTTTGTATTTGTAATTTTGTAATTTTATGTTTCTAATTTTGTGTTTGATTAAATTATTCAAAGCATAAATAACGAATGAATATACAATAATTAGAAATCCTTTTATTTCGAGAACAAAGTAGTTCTTTATCATTTGATCGAATGTCTCAACAATAATTCATACATACAAAACCCACTCTGCTTCACGAAAATAAAACTTTATGGACTGCATCTCATTTTCGCTTAAGCAGTCCCTATTTTTATTTTTACTTTCTCTTTGCACAAGATTCTGCTGTTCTACCATTCCGTTTCAGTTTTGGAGCATTCTCTATTTTGAAAAGTGGACAAAACTCTTCGCTGACGTCCGATGTCAACAATTTGCGTAAAAAGCGCTACGAGGATTTTCATAAACAGTTATAAAATTTACGAATGCAATTTTATTACGGTTGTCAAAAATGAAGATAAAAAAATGCATAAGGGAAATACATCCAAATCACTTACTTAAGAAAATTGCTTTAAGCTTTCGCTTAAGAAAATGTATAGATATATTGTTTGACAACGGATTCTAAAACCCTCCACGCTTTTGCGCATGCGTTAAGATGGGTTTAATTCCTCAAAATAGGTATGAGGGGAAAGATGAAATGAGAAATTGCTTACATTTAACAATAAACTAGCAGAATAAATTAAAATAATACAGTCAGAAACGACACGATATTCACATACAAATTGAACAAAAAAAGTATCTAATAGAGCGAAAATCAAGATCAAAGAATATTGAAGAATTCCGGAAACGTGTATCTCCCCTTAATGAAATAGAATCGTTAGAAAAATGGTCGTCTCAAAATACTGAAACGAACAGTATTCATCTGGTTGTATGCTTTTTAATAGTTTAGTGTTTAAATTGGAATTTTCTAAAATAAATTAAATACTTTATAATAGTCAGATTTTTTTAAAAAAATTTCTCTAAATTTATAGCACTTTTATTCCATCGCAATTTTTCACATTTATGAGGGATATTTTGCAGAACGTTTTAAAGCTTGGACTCAACGACGCTCACAGATTGTTGTTGTTTACAATATTAAAATTAAATCATCAAATTTGTTTATTATATTCAGTTATTTAACTTAAAATTGTATGTTCGAAACAGCAGAGCAGGGAACCGATACTACAAATTCGTAATTCACTTTTTCTTTTTTTTTGGGGGGGGGGGGTCATTTTGGAATTTTTTAGGTTTGGAAAATTGTGGTGTAGCTTTTTGAGACGCGGGTTCAAACCAAAAAAAAAATTATCTCACCAGGAAATTATCGCTTGTACTAAACTACATTTTGTTTACTGTGTTTTATAGTTTTGTACTTGGATTACAAAAATTTCCAGTTACAGTGAAGCGGAAAAATATTTATTACTATTCTTAAAATTAATTTTCATTTGTTTAATATAATTTTTCTAGTTACAATAAATTCTGTAACAATTTCTTTTTAATCTACATAAAATACATTAAAAATCAATATCAGATGTTACAATATCTTCATAAAAAACATTACGAATTTATTAATAAAAATATATAAGGAAAAATAAAACATATTTTTCTTTCAAAACCATTTAAAATTGGAAGAATTTAAATTTTTAATAACGAAACTATATTTTCTTATTGATAATGTGATCCATAAAATAGTGCTACACAGAACAGAACGCCGTCTCATACCCCTGTATCTGTTAATCATTCTGGTTACTAAAGGGTTTGATTGGCATGTTATGAGAATTTTATTAAATACCAAAATAACGATGTATAGAATTTGCAAACATATAAGAAATGATAATGAAATGAAACAGTTTACAAGGAATTTCAACTTTGAAAAAGTAAAGAAAAAATGTTTGAAATAATAATATACAGAACGATAAAATGTATGAAAATATACATGAATTCTGTGCTCCCTTGTTATCAAGACATAGTAGATGTAGTTATAAAAATCAAATGGGAAATAATTTGGTTAATGGTAACAAAGAAAACCTCTGTTTGTTTGATATTTATGAATGCAAATGTATGAGTAGAAATTGTGGTGTTTTTTCCCCTTAGTCTTTCTGAGTATGACACTTGATTCTTAGAGACAGGGAGGCAAGAAAAGATCTCAATTATCACTGATAAATTTAATTATCCTATGAATTTTTTGCTTGGAGAGGAAGTTGCTGGCGATTCTTTTCAATCATTCTTGTTAATAGTGCTACACAGGCTAAAATATTTTTAATAACATCAACATATAATAATAATTTGTTATCACAAATCTAAATTTTAAATCTGATTCATATTATAATTTCATTCTACGAAAATCCTAATTAGCTTACTATTATTTAAATTTGAACCCATCCCACCAACATTCTTACAATCCCCAGAAATTCTTACAATTCATTAAGACACATTTGTATCTCTTAAAATTTCGCTATCAATCCATTTTGTCTTTCAATACTCTATTAGCGCTGAATAACACACGATTACGGCCACCGAATTACCAATTACCTCTGAAAGGAAAACCACCAAACAGAGAATCCAAAAGCTGTGCAATCAATTCTATGAAAGAGGGGAGGACAGCCAAAAATCTTTAAAATTAGAAAAGGGAGGATCTAACTGTTAACTTGGAGGAGTTAGACTTGGAGGCATTCATTCTTAGAAAAGATCCCACACTCTGTATTTAAGAGACAACATTTTAACGGACGAGTAACTTCTGTGAAGCGCCATTAAAAACGACATTCAATTTTTATAGCCGGTAATTGCACCCATTCAGGGAAGTTGCGGGAAATGGAGCATGTGGTGATGGAAACGAATCAGTTGACTTGGTCTCAAAGACGATATTTCTTTTTCTTTGGGAAAGATGTGGGCAGTGTTTACTCGTTTATGGCTGTTTATAAGAGGATTTGATTTTCTCAGAGTGCGGTTTCACATGCTTCGGTTGTAGGACAAAGAAAGGAGTTTAAAAAATAAAATGTTTGTTTAATCAAGTTCTTACATAAATTAAATCTCTAATTGAAGCATCCGGCATTTTATCCGCTTTTTTCGGTTCTATAAGTTCATAAGGAAAAGGGAAACAAAGGCTATTTTTACCTCACAGAATTTTTATATTCAACCCCCTTATTTATTTTTTTAAATTTAAATTTATTATTTTTAGATTTCAGATAAAAAAGGCATTTTTAGCCTCAAAACTACCGCACTTAAAAAAACTATTTAGAATTGCTGTTCTTGTTGCTTACGGCACTTGTCATAGACAATCCCGCTGAAGAAGTCAGCTATTTTCAGCCAAGTTATAGCATCTCTTGTTTCAGTAGCGCCATCTAGGGCCAAGAATACGTCTTAGATATTCATTCGCTACACCCCTTTTCACCGGGCGGACTTCACTCATCCACAGATTGTAATTTAGACTTGAATCAGAGAACGATCACCTCTGATCCAATACCCTCAATGGTATTGCCTCGACTTAGAGGACTTTGTGGCTACAACCTATTTATACGTGCACCATCCACCATGTACGCGGAAAGTCTTCTGCCAGCGAGGCTCCACCACACAACTCGAGGGATGCGAATCCAACGCCCTACCGTAATAATACACAAATTGCCTTTAGAACAACATTGAGTTTCTTTTTTCAAACAGGCTTTGTATAGGTATTAAATTTTCTTTCAAAGGAATTTGAGATATCAGAAAAAGGAAATCTAAAAGCTCTTGGGTGTCAGAAAACTGGTCTATGATTTATTGCTTGATGTAATAACACAGGCAGATGCCTTTATATTAATTGTTACATAAAAGTGAATTTCTTCAATTAAAAATACAAATTATGTACCAGTAAATATCGTTCACGGAATAAAATTCAATATGCGTGTAGAGAAATGACGACACTTATAAAAACAAACATACTTTTAGAAATCCTTAGGTTGTGTTTATTTTTTTTTTCGAAAATATTTTTGACTTGATGCAGTTTTTACTTTCTGATGATATTACAACAACGAATAAGAATAAGAAACATACAAGCATAAAGAAACGAATAAAATGCTTGAACTTCAAATGTTACGAAATAAAATCAAACATCTGAAGTTAAGAAATGAAAAGCTAAAAGGAAATATTTTAACCAATGCGAATAGTTCTCCCCAAACTTTCTCGCATATTCTTTAAAATAAGTACCCCCCCCCCGCATAAAATTCGGATTCTTGGGTGAGGTCGCAATTGCCTGACATGGCATTGGAAAGAAATAGTCAAGAAATATTGGTATCTGAATTATATTTCTTCCTAAATCTATCTAATGGCCTTTGGTGATTCATTTGGCGATTAATCCCTGCGATACGGTCAATACCAAACAAAAATAAAAAAATTTTACAACCGACCGAAACCAAAATTAGATGAAGATCTACAATTGAAGTCACAAAACCCCATGCCAAATTCGACATATTTTAAGAAATTGCGTTTTTAAGTTAAAGCATCTACATATTTCTGAGGGTACAAAGCGACAGGCGGTCAAACCCTTGTCGTATTGGTCTCAAAATTTAATAAATGTGTACAATACAAATGTTAAATCTGTCTATCGTGTTAACTTATATTCCTGCAGCCAAACAGATAGAATTCCTCCGAACGGATTTCGAAAAAAAAAAAAAAAATGATAGAAATCTCCATATTTGGTGTATACCATATTTCCATATTTCATGTCTAATTTTAAGCATTTTGTTGAATTATAGGTTTTACAGATACACACAATTCCAAAAATGTGTTTTTCGAAACAGGGAATCCTAAAACACGGAGATTCATTAAAATTCGGATTTTTGACAGTTTCAATACTTTTTCTTGTAATTCATATATGAGAAATTAGAAATCATGACTTAGAAACTTATGTGATGAAATATTTATAATAACGTAATGAAAACTAACAAAATATTACAACAAAAATAAATATTATTCAATGAGCACAGACTAAGTAAACTATAAAGTAGACGTCTGGCGGTTGGACTCATTAAAATCTTATAAGTGCTAAAACGTGAGGCAAAATTCCTAACAATTTAAGGAATTGAAGCAATTTTAAAAGACAATGTTTAATGGCAAATTGCAGCACGTGAATAATAAAATTTTATTTTTTAAAAGTAAAAATAAATGTCTGTAGAAAGCACTTAACATTAACAACGTCGAAAAATTAGCAAATAATATTTGTTTAAACAGTGGACTAAGATATTTCGATAAAAGAATGGAGCTGGAAAACTGTGTTTAAATTAATTTTGAAATTTTATAAAAAATCAGACAAAAAAAGTATGGTGATGAAATGAATGTCGTTATAAAGATTTTTTATAGGCACAGGACAAGATAGACACTTGTCCCCTTCGAGAAGCCGAACGGTGAGGTTGTCCTTGAAGAGCTCTCTGACACCCTCGTCCTTTCGAGAAACTGACCGGAAAGGTTGCCGGCGAAAAGCTAGCTCCATTACGTCCCCGTCCTTTAGGTTTACATTTAAGGTTATTCATTCAAGGGGGAGAAAAGGCATATCTCAGCGAACTCTTAATCAAAAGTGCATATTGTTACATCAAATAGTACTGGAAAGCGTGTTCCATAATATCAACTAAAGTATTTGTGCAATTTATTCACATTGTGTTTGTTTTCTTCAATGTGCATCATCACAAAGAGTGGAATGAATAGCATCGCTAAAATGTCTGGCTAAGCTCCGCAAGGCAAACGGGGTAAGTGTTCCCCTGCTACTATGATTTAATAATGCTCCTTCTGCCGTGCAAGCTGATATAAATACTAAGATTTTATTTTTGTGTGTGTCTATCTAATGAATTTTTTAAATAATTGTGTTTACCGGATACGAGACAAGTTGACACCTTTCTACCCTCATCTTTATCTGTCTTTATCGATTCACTTAATTAAAAGATTTTTTCCCCTGAATTTAAATGGCTTATATGGCCTAAATACTCGCAAAAATGGTGGACATTTTTGCGAGTATTTTAAGATTTAGTGCATACACTTCATATAAGTGGTGTCTTTAAATATATTTTACAAAAACTAAATACACACCCACCCTAAAGAAAAAACATTATGTTTTGGCAAAAAATTTTTATTAATTCTATTTTTAAGATGAAATCACATACATAAAGTTAAAAATTCTGATAGCATCAAATTACACACATTGGCACACATTTAAATCAGATAATAATTTCAATTTAACCGTTCTTTTTCACACAAATTAAAAAGTTTTTAACTGTCAATGCATGTTTTTTATCGTGTTATCTAGAAGCTCTATTATATTTTACAGAGGAGATTAAATCATAATTATTTGTTGTATTTTATGAACAAAGAGATGGGAGGGAAAACAATAACAAAAAAATTGTGTATTATTAGCTTTAACACTAAATTTTAGTTAAAAGCTTATGATTCTAGAAGGTTTTAACTGATGAATTCACAATTTTACAGCTGCAGACAGATGTCAAAATACTATTCAACTTCTCCTCACTGTAATACCAAAATATAAAATCCACTACTCTTTCCCCTCATGTTCTCAATCTATCAATAAAGTTTGTAGATACGCAGTTACCTTTCTAAAGGAACTCAGACAGGATGAAATGTTATGAATTTTAAAATATAAAGTTAAATGTCGAAATTTTTCAAGCCATAAAATTCTAATAATAATACCCCATACTGATTTTTATTTCAAGATTAAAAAAAAAAAAAAATTTCAAGATTTTGTAAACACATTTAGTATCTCTTTTCATTAATGAGGTGCCTTCTAACAGAGCAGAAGTCCCTTGATGGAATTCATTAAGGGCTAGTCTAACTTACCCAATTCACATTTCCTTAAATTTTTAATTGATTGAGATTATCATATAAAATTTTTTACCTCAACTAATTGGAAAAATTATAGTCAATAAATATATAAATGTATGTGTATATATGTGTGTATGTATGTGTATATGTGTGTGTATGTATATATGTATGTGTATATGAATGTATATGTGTGTACGTGTATGTATGTATATGTGTGTATGTGTATATGTATGTATATGCATATATGTGTGTACGTATGTATGTGTATGTGTATGTATGTATATATATATGGGTGTGTATGTATGTGTGTGTATGTATATATGTGTGTATATGTTTATGTGTATGTATATATATGTGTGTATGTTTTTGTGTATGTATATATATATATATAGAGAGAGAGAGAGAGTAAGTGAATAAATGGACGGAGGAAAAATATATATTCTGCAAAGTTACTTTAAGTTTTTCTAGATTATATTTCTAAGACATGTAATGTTAATCTTATTTTGATCCTTTTAAATTGCATGTCTCGTTTTTTCTAAATCCAGCAAGTCCTCTATTACCAAAACATGATTTTCATTGCAGTCAATTATTAAATTTATAATTGATTTCAGCCACTTTAATTTTCTAACAGTAACGGAAAATAATAATAATAATATCTCAAAGTGACAGAGTCTCACATTCCGAGTTCCATAAGAGGTCTACAAATTTTCTACCTTCATCCATTTCTAACCCCCTTTGGTGACCACATAACTCATCCTGTTTCCTGTCTGTCGAGTCCCCATTATCGTTACCCCTAACTGCACCAGCTGGAAAGTCTTTCTAGGTCTGCCCCCCAGTCCACATCGGTGCCGGTCGTTTTCTCGTCCTGACCTCTGACCTTCGGAATCAAAGCGACCCTTATAGCTGCCGGCGAATTACCCCTCTTTTGCATTGTTGTTACTCTCTGGACAGTATAGCTTTATATTACAGTGTAGTAGAGTTTCCGTCAAAAACATTTAGACACGTCTTTTTTCTTTTCTTTTTTCCTTCTTTCTGTCGGTTGGGAGATAAAGAAGGAAAAATAGCAAAGGACTTCGCCGCATGGATTTGTGCATTTTTCACATCCTCGTGGTCAGCTAGTTGATTCTATTAGGGGATTAATTGTGCATGAATCAAATTTTTGACTTTCAAGCGAAATACGTGTGCACAAAAAGGGGGGGGGGAGGAAAGGGATTATTTTTTTTATTATTTATATATTTTTTATATTTTATATTATTTTTTATTTGTTTATTTTGAAATATTGTTTAGTACTTGCATTTTTGTCTTTTCTGCTCACTACTGAATTATTACACTTACGAGACTCATGCAGATTATTTTTTACAAAAGCAACAATAGTATTATTTAGCCAATATTGGATCTACCAGGTGCTCTGTATGTATATGTATGTGTATGCATATGTATGTATGTATTTATGTGTATATGCATGTATGTGTGCGTATGTATATGTGCATATATATGTATATACACATGTGTGTATGTGTGTGGGTGTATGTATGTATATGTGTGGGTATATGTATGTATATGCGTGTGTATGTATATATTATTCATTTATTTGCTCTCGTAGGATTTCTTATTAAAAAAAAAAATCCGATCCAGTTTTGTTAATGATTAAACTAGATGATTCCCTACACTCTACTTCCACTTTAATATATTCTAGTAATTTTGACACCTTAACAGTCCCATTAAAAAAAAAAAAATCATATTAAATTCTAACACTTTATCGTAATGTATTTTCTTCATTATTATTGGAATTAACATGTAAGAATAAAAACCTGATGTCATTCGCATTTCATTCAAGAGTATAGCACAGACGTAACTACATATTTTATTCAGTTTTATAAACGTAAAATAAATAAATAAAACTGTTATATCTAAAATTCTTCCCATTTGTGTAAGAGACATTAATTACTTCAACCATACATTTTCTAACCCATTTTGTCTGTATTTATTTTCAGCCAAATAAAGAATTAAAGCCATGTTTAGTTTGATAATAACTGAAAAAAGGCAGTATAATTCAATATTTTGCTTAAATTATAACTCACATTTAAAATTCTCATGTCAAAAATCAGCAATCTTCAGGGAAAGAGAGAGAGAGAAAAGGGGGGAAAAATAAGTAAATAAAATAACTCTTTTGACTACACATTGAAAATTCTTAATAGATTTTTTCAAAATTGTTAGCTCCAATATCAAATCAATGAGACAAAGTTATATAAAAAAAAAAGTTAATAATATGTTTCCTTGGCTTTTTTCTCTCTCTCTTCCCATCTCCTCTACTAATAATGTTAATTAAGTTTTTTATAATGCCATTGGAAGCTGAAACAGGCATATGATCCTCTTAATGATGTCAAAAAGATAGGAAAAGTGGGGGAAAAAAATATTTAACTATGATCCAGTAACAAAATGTAGAGATTTTTTAGCCAATCCTGTCAATAACATTAGGTTTTCAATGTGTGTGTGTATGTGATTTTATAATTAATTAATTAATTATTATTATTATTGTTATTATTTAATTTAGATAAAATTATAAGCTTGCACGGCATAGAGGGCGGTGGATCGAGTACAGGGGAATATCTTCCCTTAAAGCCTGTAAAATCATTGTTTATTATATTTTAATATTCATCTCGTTATAAGTTCTATACAGTGTTATGCCAGAAACTATTATAGACTCAATGCAAACCTGCTCCAACAAAGAAGAGAGTGGAAACATCCCCCTCTCTATGAGACTAAGAAATAACTCGATTTCGTCACAATCATCGGTTGGGTCCCAGTCTGTTCTACCGCAAACATATGAAGGTATGTTGACCAAGGAACTACTTCATAAACTGAGAGAAGTAGTAAATAGTGAGCAAAAACGCAAAAAGGGGAACAAAGTCCAGAAATACTTAACAACCTCTCTACTACAGGCAGCCAACAGCATTCTGGATGTATTGGACTTTAGAATATCAAACAAAAAACCAGAAGCGGAAGCATCTGCTCAAACTGATAATGTTGAACAGTTCACAGAAATACAATCGTGCCAGCCAGTAAGAAAACACCAAAAAGGTCCATCCTATGCAGAAATTACAAGGAAAAGACCTAAAAGCACGGCGACAATTCTTTTATATCCGAAAGAAGAAAAGCCGAATTCAAACGTAGAGGACCTACTTAAAAAAGAACTCCAACAGTCAGAAACTACTGTGAAAATCAAATCAGTTCGACGAATCCAGAAAGGAGGGCTGGCTGTCACATGCAAGAGGGAAGAAGACCTGCAGAAGTTTACAGAAACCCTAAAACAAAAAGAAGCTATCACAGAAAATATAACAACTAAAAGACCTGGAATGAGGCATCCTAGCATTATAATTTATAATGTGCCCAACAACATACCAATGGAAGACGTTCAAAGGGCAATTCGTGCACATACAGAAAATCCTGACCATCTAAAACTTCGCTTTAAAATGAGAGGCAGAACAGAAGACACTTCCCACCTTATCCTCGAAGCTCCTAGTGAGGCATTTCATCGTCTAAAAAACTTGAGAAGGATTCCTATTAATTGGGAAATGTTTCATCTGAGGGAATTTCATCATGTCAAGCGTTGCTCAACCTGCCAGGCTTTCACCCATACAGCCAACTCGGGCCAATGCAAAAATGATATTCCATTTTGCGGTCGCTGCAGCGGACGACACCACACCTGGAAGTGCATGTCTAATGAGCACTTCTGCATAAACTGCTCAGAGTCGAACAGACTCAATGGAACTAACCTACATATCTACCATATGGCCATAGACCCACGATGCCCCTGCTACCAAAAAGCGCTAGCAGCATTTAAACGGACCAGGGATTATTAATGACAACTAATATCACTCTAAATTCTTCCTTCTCCAGCAATAAAAATTTAAATATTCTCCAAATTAACCTTGGCAGAACTAAAGCAGCAACCACTCACCTCCACCCGACAGTGGTAAAATTAAAAACGGACATTCTCTTGGTTCAAGAACCATATGTGTACAACAATAAAATACAAGGTTTGACGATGTCTTGGAATATCTTCACATCCACATCAAATAAAGCTGCAATTTTTATTCCCCAAACCATCCATAAAGCAATTACAGTAGCTAAATTGGAAAATACAATAGCAATCAAACTCCATACGGACAACAAACCTATAACACTCATTTCAGCTTATTCTTCTCCAATAGCGGATATCAATGAAACTTTACAAGAGATCCAGGATATTATAAGAATGCTACCAAATGAAAACTTCCTTGTAGGAGCCGATCTGAATGGCCACAATCCTCTTTGGGGATATCATCGCACCAACACCAGGGGTGTTGCAATAATGGATTTCCTACTGGCTAATAACCTTTTTATCAACAATTCGTCAGATGCCCCACCTACCTTCACGAGAAATACAGATGTGGGTTGGCCCGATTTGACATTCTGTTCGCAGGAAATGATCACAAAGGTAGCCTCTTGGGAAGTTCTCGAAGAACCATCGTTTAGTGATCACCAATTTATTCAGACAACAATAAGAACAATAATTACTAGCCACATTTTCAATAGGTTTAAAACCCTCCATGGAAACCATAATAAATTCCAGAAGCAGTTTCAGTTTCATGTCGAAAAACTAATTAACATAATCAAGAACTGCAATACCCAACAAGAACTAAATGAATTTACCTCCCTTCTTCAAGCAACAATAATTCAAGCCTGCAATAAAACATTTAAAATAAAGAAACAGCCATTGACCGAAAACCCAACTTGGTGGACAGACAAATTAGAAATAGAAAAGAAAAGAATTAAGGCATTGAGGCGAAGGGCCCAAAGATCAAGTTCGGAGGAAAGATCAGAAAAATATTTGCAGTGGAAGACAGAAGCCAAAAAATATATGAAGAAAGTCAAGAGAGCCAAAAATGATGGTTGGAAAGATCTTTGCACTGAAGCTGCAAATCCATATGGGAAACATTTCAAAGCTGCCTTTAGGAAAACAATTCATCCATCTCAACTAACAGTCTTGAACAATATCAGTCCAGAAGGAGGACACCAAAAAATAGCCCAGGATATATTAGAACAAATTTTTCCATTCCCAAATTCAACCCCATCTTTAACACATGAAATCACCACCACCCCTAATGATTGCCCTTTCACTGAAAAAGAAATAGCACAGGTCATTGATAATCTCCCTCATGGAAAAGCACCAGGATATGACGGTATCGATAATCTAATTCTGAAAACAATAAACAAAAATTTTCCAACCCTCTTCAAAGAATATTTTAATAAATGTCTTTCACTAGAAAAATTCCCGGATCCATTTAAAATAAGCAATATCATCCTATTTCAAAAAACTGGAAGAGACCCGAAACTAGCCACGTCATACAGACCAATAGCTCTCTTACCTACTATAGGAAAAGTTCTAGAAAAATTACTCACACAACGTCTTATTTATTTTCTAGAATCAAATAAACTCATCAACAATAACCAGTTTGGATTCCGTGAAGGAAAATCTATAGATGCTGCTCTTAAAAAGCTTGTAGAAAAAATTTATGATGGAAAAAGGGAAAAAGACAATATTCTGGTACTTTCAGTGGACATCAAAGGGGCATTTGATAATATCCAACACCATTCAATAGTTAAATATCTAGATAAACTCCAATGTCCCCAAAATTTAAGAAACATCTTTGAAAACTTGCTACATGCCAGAAAAATAATCCTCAACACTCAAGAAGGCTGGGCCATAAGAGAACAGAAGCAAGGCTGCCCCCAAGGATCGTGCAGTGGTCCAGCTCTGTGGAACTTGGTGGCGAACGATCTGCTTAGTAAAATCTGGCCTGCCCATACAACTATCCAAGCATTCGCCGATGATTTTGTTCTGGTCATTAAAGCCAAAACAAAAGAAAATCTAAGACAAAATACTCAAGAATCAATAGCACAATTCGTATCCTGGGCTGACATAAACAATCTAGAAGTGTCCACGGAGAAATCCAACTTTATTCTGTTTAGTAAATGGGTAGCAGGACCCAGAATCTATTGGCAGGGAGAAAGAATAAAGCAGACTCACGCCATTAAATACCTAGGTGTCCATATTGATGATAAATTGAATTGGAATACCCACCTCAAGCATTTAGCATTGAAAGCGCAACAACAACAATTCAATTTTCTCAAAATAGCTGGCAAATCCTGGGGAATAACACTTCGACACAGAAAAATTTTGTACAAGACAGTCATTGAAAGGATGCTTGCACACGGAGCAGGAGTTTGGTGCCTCCCCCAACGGTTAGATTAGCAAGAAAGCTCTCTTCCATCCAAAGAGGCTTTCTGCTAGCAATTACGGGAGCATACAAGACCACGCCTACCACAGCACTTCAGGTTATCCTTGGCTTGCCACCACTTCATCTGCAGCTTCAGATGATGGCAAGAATGACTGAACTGTATAGACTTCGTGGAATCGTACATGATATGCCACACATCAGCTCATACGAATATGAACACAGAGCTACGGGATGGACGTCACATCCTTCCAAACATCTCCAAGCACATCAAATTTCGTTGGAGGATGGTGGATCTCAGAATTTAATATTCGGGATCTATACCGATGGATCAAAGACCTCAGCAGGAGTTGGGGCTGCATTTTGTGTTGTGCAGGATGCAGTGGTTATACACCAGTGGTCAACCAGCCTATTGAAAGAAAATACGGTCTTCCAAGCTGAATTACTAGCACTCAATAGAGCAGTCAAATACGCAACCTCTCTTCCTACATCAGATCCCATCACAATTTACGTTGACAATAAAGCAAGTATACAAGCCTCAAGTTCACCAAAATCAAATAGCCAATTAGCAAGAGATACATTCACCCTTCTTCTTGCAAATCCTCACATTAAAATTTCATGGATCAAGGCACATGTAGGCTATGAAGGGAATGAAGCGGCGGACAAACTAGCCAAAACAGCGGCTAATGCTAATCAAGATCGGAATGTAATGAAGCTTCCAAGATGTCATCTGAAGAACATCCTCCAAACCGATATGATGACAAGATGGCAAAAGGAATGGGAAGAAGGCGAAACAGGCCGCTCCACATTCAACATAATACCGAAAGTTTCTCTCTACGCGACCAACTGGAACAGAGCGGATGTCCTTTTCTTCACTGGACACGGCCCATTCACGACATACCTACACAGATTCCACCTGGCCAACTCTCCTTATTGTAGCTGTGGGGAGATAGGATCCCCAATTCACTATGCCACCGAATGCCTACTAACTCTCTCATGGCACATGAGGAAGCCAGAAACAAGTCTCGAGGAAGAATGGTACAGGAGAGTTGCATCGAATACCCTTTCACGCGGCAAGATCCACTCCATAGTAAACCATATTCATAAATACCAAGACCTCTTCAAGACAACACAATAGCTGAGACCAAAATGCCACTTATCAAAATCAGCCGAAATTATAACTTCAAAAGTCCCTCAAAAGTGCAGTTCTGACGAGGGAAATCAAAACCACAGGACTCAAAAGGACGTTACAGATTTCTGACCTTTCAGTGATAATTTATATGCTTATACATATGATATAGATGTTCTCAATGTAATTTATCAGTTTTTTCAGTTAGTAATCTCGTTTCCCTGTAAGTTGAGCCCATAGTGACCATTTGTTTAAGTATCCTTGTCCCCTCTATTCGGTTATTACGTCACCAAAAAATTAAATACAGTCGTGTAGGATTTGACACCGTTGGGATTCTCTCTGGAGAACCCTGGATGGTCTGTCGTCTCTTTCTTTCTACCAACATTTTCTTTCTTTCTTTCTTTTTTTTTTTTCCTTCCATCTTGTGCTCATCCAACTGGTTAGATAACTTAGTGTTATAGGTACCGGGGGCACAGGATGGCGTTATGTTATGTGCCTATCCATTGAGCTCCGAATGCTCGGTTCAGGTAATCGTAATCGCAACAATTGTACGATGGTATGGAGTCCGTCATGTTGATACCGCATATCTTGGCAGATATACCTCAGGTATTGTATTATCCTCGCATTGATATATCCGTGATATGCTAGGCATTTTAGAAAATGTTCGGTGGTCGATGCAATGGCGCTGGTATTGCGCTGTCGATGCAATACCATGTTCGTGTAAATGATCGCAATTTTGTGCTCCTACTGGTAACGAATGTTACTTTGTTGGTATAAAGGTCACATTCGTTACCACTTAACTTTTCTGTTTCCTTGTGTTCACTTCACTTGTCCATTTTTTCCATGCAGATGAAGTTTCAGGACATATTTTCCTATGCGAAATTGACTTCCTGAGAAATTCCCTACCTCCTCACGAAATTTGGTTAAGACGTTTTGAATAACCCTGTATACGAGAAAGTAAAAATATCACTTATGGTTATAGCACAGTATAGAATTGGTAGTATTGGAAGTTAAACTGAAAAAAAATAGTGACCATTAGGTAATATATAAATTTCCAAAACTAACAAAATAAATAATATGTAATATTTCTCATTCTACAAATTTAAGTTGACGTTAAAGCATTTAAATTATTTATGACTCTTGATTAAAATAATATTAAGTATAATGATGCAATCAATATAAGCTTATTTAATAAAAATGTTTTAAATAAATCTATTAAGCTTTCTGGTGTTTTTCATTCATAGGACTTTTTGGTTTCAATTTTTTCAAACACTTTACGTGAAATACACGTATGGCTACAATACGAATATGAAAAAAAATGATATACATTATAGATTAACTTCTAAAAGAAGTAAAGATTTCCCGATGTCTTTTTAGAAGCGAAAAAAGGGTTTCTTTGATACATCAAAACGTTTTATCCATTTCTAAAAAAGCAGAATTGGTTGCAACTGTTCTAAAAGATATTTCCTTCTTGTCTTGATATTATTTCTTATTTATCGGTATGAAATGGAAACTGACGTTATAACTGCCGATTAAAGGTTAAAATAAAACGAATACGACGGTGTTTATATATATATATATATATATTCGCCCATTTGTCACAAAAATGCGCATGATTAAAATTCATAAAAAAGGGTAGAAAAATACCTTTCCGTTTTTAGTAAAGTGTATTCCATCTACACACATTTCATTCATGAAGAATAAATAGTTATTTCGCCCCGCTTTGTCAAGATAGTTTCGCTGCTTTTTGAATAATTCATCGAAAGCGTTTTTCAATTTTGTTATAGAATATATTAAAGTCGAGAAAACGCTAGCTTTGAAAATATTACGAAAGATAAAAAAAGAAAGTTTTTTTTTTTAATTAAGTACTCACTAGGCGAATAAATATTTTAATAAATTTCCTTTGAATTAAAATTATATATGCAGAAATTAAATTTTGAAATATTTATATTTAGGACATATACGTGATATTTTTTGAGTTTGTTTATATTTAAAAATCCAATTTTTTGTGCTATTTACTGCTACTGTACTGCATATTTCTCTTGTATTAATTTATAATTTATGTGTCCCCAAAGATTGCTCGTGCATCATGAACATACGGATGACATAGTTTAAATTTTCAATACTACTTATTAATAATTTATATGTTTTTCCCTTTTTATCAATTTTGAATAATTTAATAATTAGTTAGTAAAAATTAAATTTCAAATTAAAATTAATTAAATATAAAATTGAAATCTGTTATCGCAAGTTTAAATTTTTAATGTGAGAGCATTATTATTTTTAAATCATTGTTTGACTTAATTCATTTAAGTCATTAACCAATTTAAATCGGTTTGAAACAATCACGTGAATATCAGATTACGCATACGTCGATCTTTTGAAAAACGATGGTTTTTTCATCTCAACATCAGTCGAACTCCAAAACATTTACTCGAGGCTAGAAAAAAATTGCGTAAATCCGGTTTAAATTGATTTGGTATGATCATGTGACCATTGTATTGCGAATTCGTTAACTTTATAAAAAAAAGCGATATTTTTTTAATATTAAAATCTGTCGAGATTCAATTTTTTTAAGCTGAAAAAATCGAAAATTAAAAATAATAATTATATATAATATGTACTCCATTTCCCATGCCGTTTATTTTCTGCCCGCGTATTTTGAAGCTCCAAAAACCTCAAATCAACATCATGTTATCACGTGATAATATAAGTTTTAATAAGGAAAATATTTTATTTTTAAATTTATTAGTAAGGCAATATTTTATTTATGTAAAATGTTACGCAAAAATATTTTTTTTAATAATTTTGCTGTGTTTCTTAAATTTATCTATAAATATTAAAATATCTATGCCAGAATATTTTTAAAAATTCACAAAATCTCATTTCTTATATTTGGATGTAACGCCGTTGGACAACTACTTTTAGTTAAAAAGCATTATTGAAGCACATTATAAATGCGCATGCTCTGTAGAAAATGAATGGGTGAAAAAAACGCATTATACAATAGGAAGCAATTCTATCATTTTAAAATGGGAATTTAATAAAATAAATTCCAGCGTATAACCTCATTTTTTTCTACTTTCGTCAAAATAATGGAAATACCGAAAGAAATCTTCATTGAATTGTTGTTGGATTTAGTTATTCAAGCGAAGCTAAGTAAAGAAAATAATTAAATTTGTAAAAAATCCAGGGTGCTTCATTTAAACTGTCGCTATACACAAGTGTAACCCAATTACCAAAAAAAAATCCTTTCGTGAAGCTAGAAGACAAAAGTAGATTCTTTTACATCTAAGTTACTATCTGGCAACATAAAATGTTGATGTTAGAAATTTAGAAAATTCGATGTCAAAGGACTTATAGCGAAATGAAAATTTCAGCTCTTCCATGTCCACCCCCTTTGAGCTAAATGGGCCATTTACCATGGATCCGAGATTTTTACATTTCTAACAACATGTTTCTTGCCAGTTAAAATAGAAACAAATAAAAGAAGGGTGGTTTAAGGTTCTAGGTAACAGGATCGTTAATGGTTCGAAGAACTTTTCCTGAAGTGGTGTCATGAAAACCATTGCAATAGATAGTCTTGCTATAGGGATTTAACTAAAAAATTGTAATAGTAGTAATCTTTAATAAATCAAAATTGCAGAATAAGAATCATTTAAAATAATTTAAAACAATCTATCTATACATATATAATCTGCAAGAGATCTAGATCTTCTGAATGAAAAATAATCTTCAATTTTTATTCGATCCATTATCAACCATTTTCTTAAAATAAAAACAAGGATAAACACTTAATACATGGTCAATAAATTTTGATAGTCGAAGGCTTTAAACCGTTTCCATACATAAGTTATTCGGATGTTCGCTCTCTGCTTTTTTATTTGCTCCCATTTTCTTCAGCTGTAATAAAAGTGTTTCTGTGAATTTTATTGTCCCCCAAAAGAATCCCTTGGTGCCTCCTACCGAAATTTTTGATATCGGAAGAGAGCAAATGATTCTTCCCTCTTTCCGAAACAGAAAACTCGCCGAAGCAGAAACGAAACAGTGCGACATCTGGTGTTAAAGTAGAACGTGCGGCATAAAAATGGAGATGGCTTTAGTAAAAATAGAATGCAAGCCATAATTCTTTATTGTCTGAGAGAAAAATGGACCACTCTATACATGAGATGTTGTTAAAACAACCGATAAAAAATTAAAGAGCTAAGCACGTTTTGAGAGATCGGTCTTTTCTTATTGTATGAATTTGTAATATTTCTTGCCTATACTGTTAGTTCTGCGTTAAGGAAGAGAATTTTACATTTAATTCTAACGAATGGAATAAATTCAAGGTCAATGATCCGGCTTTGGCGACGAATTTGGCGACAAAAATAAAGATTCTCGAAACTACTGGAATTTTGGAAATGCTCCCATTAAGACTCGAGACTTAGCTTTGATTCTTGATCATTTGATGGAGTTACAGAGACTATATAAACTCGAGATTCAGAGAGTCAGTAGTAGTATTCTAGTTGAGAGAAGGAATAATCGAATGAATTCTTTCTTTGGAGTAACCATTATAACCATTTGTTACTTGTGAGCTGTTGATTTCTGCAAGAGCTGTTTTGTGTATACTTCGTCTATATTTTGTTATCCGTGTTTCGAGTCGAATAATGCACCGTCATCTCTTACTAAGTTAGTTGGGTTTTTTCACCATGCAATCACTGATCAAAGTTTCCCGTAAAGCTATTAACATTTATTAGCAGATTAATTGTATGAAAAACGAAATTAAACACTGTTATGGAATTCATAAACATTTGTACGCATTCGTCTCTGAATGGTTGATATTTATACTTTATTCTAAGGTTACCTTTACCATCACTTTGGTCTTCTGTAAAAATGCTAAATAACTATAAAAAAAATAAAAATTTCTCAAATATTTTTGTCTTTATTTCCATACTAGAGAATAATATCTGTTTCTTTAATTTTAGGCTATCTATACTATTTAGGGGTCCTGGTGGCTTAATAGTAAGGTCTTAGTTTTCATTTTATTCCCACATTAATTTTTTTATTTTTGAAAAGGACACTAAAACTGCAGCTGGCCTCTTTGTTTTGTTGAGGGGGATTCAATTCCTTTGATTTTTTTTTTACTCTCCCGCATACAAAGAAGTCAGTATTGTAATCATAAAAAAAAAAATTAAAACACAAAATTTTCACGAATCTACACATTTTAGATTTTCAACTCCAAAACTCCAAAAACCACATTCTTGGAGTTAAGTCTGTCCATAAACAGGGTAACTCGAGAACGCTTTGAGCTAGATGGATAAAATTTGGTATTCAATTTTCTCGTTACATTTGTAACTCACTCAAACTTTGAAAAAAAATCTATTCGCATGAAATCTGCTTTCTTGACTTATCCAATTCCAGAGAATGATAACTACAAAAAGCAGAGAGCTAATTGGATGAAATTTGGGTGCACAGCATCTTAAATGTGGATCGTAATTAAATTTTGAAAATATACCAGCTAAGGGGTTGACTGTCTGTCGGTCTGTACTTTCAAATGCTCGTAACCACAATTAACTCAAAAGTGAATAAATGAAATTTAGAAAATGATTTTCTTACTAATCTTATAGTACTGTGTACTTACAGTACGTCCAAAATCCATATTCCGTCTTCTTTGTAATTCGATGCAACATAAAACTCCCATATTCGCTTCTTTGACATTAAATTCGGAGCTCTCGTGCCCGCTGGTGAGCTGTGGAAGTTTGGAGAGGGGTTTCAGCTCAAGTGTCATCCTCGTCATCTGGGCGCTGTTCAAAATAATGAGTTCCGTCCCAAAATAGTCCTAATGTTGCTTTAAAACACTTTTAATATAATACACTAAGCTGAGCACTCGTGCCATTCAAATGCTTCTCAAATTTCTAGTTTTGTGCGACTAAAGGTGAATAACACGTTTATCAAAAAATATGTGAGAAAATTTCAGTGAAACACACAATTGCCTTTGTTTTTTTAGCAAGATATATATACTAATGGTATAACTAACGATCTAACAAATTTTATCAAATTCTTAAACAAATTTAAAAAATTTGTATTCTATGTCTAAGATGCATTTTTCAGTTGAAATCAATAAAATGTTAGCAAAAAAAAATTGCTCTTCAACATATTTTCCACTTATACACATTCTTGTCATATGAATTGCTATTTATTTCTGCCTCTTTTTCCAAAATTTTCCTTTCAATTATTGAATTATTCATCGAAAATATTTCTCGATTTGATTATATGGTATGATTGAAAGAACAAAAGTAAGCGGGGAAGATTAAAATATTTTTTTTAATTAATACTCGCATAACCAGACATTATTTGGTTAAATTTTCCATTTATTTCAAATTAATCTATTCCGATTTCCATATGTCAGTATAAATAGTTTCC